>NW_009614474.1:183256-222846 GCF_000690535.1 Cariama cristata | reverse complement strand
TGTTTGTGGGTGTGTTTTTTGGTGTGTTTGTGGGGTTTTTGTTGTTTTTGTTTTGGTTTTTTTTTTTGTTGTTTTTTTTCCCCTTCCCATTTGGGGAAGAGACTTCCACAAGAGCCTAATCCTGAATCTGACAGAATTGTATAGAGAATTACTGCATTTCTGTGAAAGTTTTAAACCAACTCCCATCCTCTACTAGAGAATTAGCACTGTTTCATATTGCCATCTGTTACCAAAATTTCTTACAGAACTGAGTTGCATCCCTGTGAATTTCCCCAAGGCTTTTCCATACTGATCAGCCTAGGTGCCTTTTGTTAATTTTCAGTAAACTTTCCATTGTACATCCTTACTCTTTAAAAAAAAAAAGGTATGTAAGAATATATATATGTATGTGTGCACATATGTAACTCCACTGAGCTGAATGAAACTTCTTATACAAACATTACTGGAGTCTAATACTTGGCCTGTGTTAAATAGAAATAATGTCAACAGTAGGGCCATTACTGTCAACAGATGAGAGTTGTTACCTGGACAGTTTCCAAGTGAAATATGTTTTACCTGCAACCAGTGCTACTTCATTCAGTCTTGTACCGATGCACATGAATGACTGTAAATCCTTCTGTATACTACATTCACATGCGAGAGCAGTAACTCCTCCACATATAGAAGAACTGTAAATAGGAAGCTTTTCCTATGACAGTCATCACTTCTGCAATAAGAATAATATAGTACTGTACCAAAGGAAACAAATTGTTGTAAAGAACATCTTTGGATAGTCTGTCAAACACAATGTGTAATAATGTATATGTAATCTCTGTCAGGTCAGTGGAAAACTCTAAAATATGAAGAATGACAGAATAAACTGTGCATGCATGTTGAAATATGAACATTCATCTTGTAACCATCTTTATAATCAACTGACAAGAAAAGCGCTATTAAATCATCTTATTAATTTCCTGTTTTGTCCTACTTGCCATGCTGATGCCTGGATGACTTCTACAGTGTATATAGATAACTATGCCCCTTATTCCTTCTCAGTGGCTTGGCAGCATTTTTGGTTGTACAAATTGTAACTGTGAGGACCTGATAGGGAAGAAGTAGGTTTTATTTGCTGCTCTGCGAGGGGGAAGGATCTGTGATCTGTTTCCCATTGCAGTGGGAGAAGTTAGGCAGTTGTAAGCTGGTTGTCAAGGGGCTGACATCAGCTTCAGTTGTGAGTCTCAGCTTCTTGATTGACAGTTTTGTTGTCCTTAAGGAAGGTAGCTGTCATGGAGGACTTTAACAGGGGCCCTGGATAGCGGATCAGGCCTGCAATTTCAGTGTGAATTCAACAGGAGAGCAGGAATAAGGGATAGAAAAGTGATGATATGTGGTCTAGATTGCATTTGCTTCAATGAAGAGAGTCATGTATTATTAATTAGCCTCTTCCATGGAAAGAGTTTCAGAAATCAGATTGGATGTTGTGTAAGAACCCATAAATCATCACTAATACAATCTTTGACTCCTACTGAGACATTCTTTACCTAGAATCCTCAGAAGAATTAAAGGATATTTTATTTTCGGTTGGTAAAGTTAGTACAGCACTCATTTTATAACAAGCCTGTAGCTTTCGTTTATTCTCTACAAAGCCTGTGGGAAGGACAATGATAACTTGGACGAGATTGTTAGTGATTTGCAGATCTTTTTTCTTTGTTGTTATTCATTACACCTGTTGGAAATAGTAAATTTACCAACATTTTCTAGACTGCCCTACAGGTGACCAGTATAGAGACCTTGCTAAAGATTAATTGCTGTTGTATGGGGATTTATGAAGGGATTCTTTGGCGACCGAGCGCAGTGTGTAACAAAATCAGTGGCCTGTCAGCTCTACATCATCGTTCTTCAAAGGGAGAAAGTACAGATCCTTCAGTGTCACTTGCCAATTATTGCATGTAACTTGCATCGTGACTTTTGGGGAGGAGGAGGAAGGTTTCCTACGTGTTTGGGCCATGAACGCAAGCAGGCAAACTCATGGATATATAAGTATGTGCATATGCATGCGTAGAGGTAAGCATTCTTTTTTTTTTTTCTGTAGTCCACTGAAGTAGCTGGCAGAGAGAGATCGGTTTGTGCTGGGTCAGAATCTAACTGCATTGTTTCAAAGATAACTGACGTTTCTATTTACTCTTTCTTTATATGATATTTTACAGACTTGATAGTACAACAATTTAGCCCAGACTGTAGTCTCTCGAAATCTTGTTATGAGTGTGATAGAGTTATTTTCCAGTAAAATAGCTAGCAGGCTTTATAAATCTTGATGTGTCAATGGAAGGTCATCTGCTTAAACGTCACCAAACAGGATTTACCGTTTAGGTATAAGTAAAATCTGTGCCTGAATTACTTGTTGGCCATTAGTTAGTTTTTAGTTACTATATTGGAGTTTAATTTTGGGCATTTTTCACTCAGGGCCAAAATCTGGCTTTGGGTGTTTTTTCCAGTTGTGATTGAGGCCCTAGTCCTCCAGCAAAAACCAGGTGTCTGTGGCATCAATGGATGTGTGTGAGGTCCCAGCCTCTTCATTAGGGACTTGTAGGCTACGTTGCAGGATTAGCACCTGAAGTGTGATTAGGTGCTTACCAGCATGATTATTTGCTTTACTGCCCTTTGAACAGTGCACACCCTGCTTAGACTTTTAAAGCATTTGAGGCAAAATTCATCCTTTGCTTAGAACAGCATGTGTTAGGAGAGAATGTGTGAGTATAAACTTGAGAATTGTAGGTTTATTAACAAAAAGGCGGGTTTCAATCTGCCCTTGCAGGCTTGGCTGGCATTATGGTGCACTAAGCCGATGGATGCTCCTAAATAGGGAGAACGATGTTGATGCCAAGGGATCCAGAGAGGAAAGGCATGCTTGAACTGAGCGTTTTGTCAGTGTTCCCACTCCCCTGGTCCTGGACACGGGTATTACATCTGAGCTAGGTGTTTGGTTTTGGCGATTTGCCAGCGAATGCCGATGGCAATGGCAGCCACCTCCTCTGCCTGGCCTTCTAACTGGGGTGGGCAGGCAGGAGAGTGCTGCCTTCTGGGGGAAACACACTGCATGGTACCTCTGTCCTGCAAGGATCTCTGGGTGATTTTGTTATTTCCTTCATGGTTTTGAGCTCAAGAATATTACTTTTGGTGTAGGTTCTTGAAGCCCTAATGCGGTTTCCAGCTGCACTGCTGATAGCACCATGCCCTGCCCAGGTAACCATACAGACCTCCCAATTCAGAGATGTTCATCAGTTCACATCATAAATGTTAATCGCATGAGCCAACTCCAATCAGCAGCTGAATTGGGGCCAGACTTATTAGGGGAACGAACAAGTCTCTCTTTGAATGCAGGGCACACAGAGGAGAAAAGGGCAGGTCTTAAATCAGTGTGTAGTTTAATTGTTTTTATTTTCTCAGAGGCCCTGAAGCAATGTAATGCAGGTTTTTCAAAGCTGACATCACAAAATACTGGAACATGCTGCCAAGTCCATGTGGGTGGAGAAGAAAGGAGGTGCTCTTGATTCTTATAAACACTTGTGCTTCTGTTCTCAAGGAAGAAAAAAGGAACAAACTTTCCTGATGATTCTCTGAGAATGTAAATGCCATATGAGCATTTTGGCTAATGGCAGAAATGGCATTTCCTGTGCTGTCTTCACTGCTCAATTGTCTTGTCCTAGTTACGTAAGTTGTGTTTTATCAACTAGAGCATATGCATAGAAAACCAGTTGGAGAACTCTACGAGTCATTTATCACCTCCTCACAATTTCCAGCAGAATTACTCATACTCACAGTTGCTCTGAAAAGAGTGTTCAGGTATTCTGCATCAAAGCATTGAAGCTGCATCCTTTCACCTATAAACTATTTTTTTGTCTTGCATCTGATATTTAGGTTGCAAAACCTGAAAATTAGTATGAACATCCATCATTTTCCTTAGGAAAGAATTGCTAAAAACTTTTGAGATCATGCTACTTTTTGATAGAGGGAGGATTGTTGGGCTAAACTCATCCTTGATGAAACTTCATTTCTCTTAGTGACTGGAGAGAAATTAATTTTCTCACTTATATTTACACCTTCTGTGATATGCAGCATGGGAGGGATGCTTGTCACCAGTTTACACAAATCATTTGCTTTAAAACAGTATATTGACTAGCCCAATATAGTGTTTTATTTATGTAACCAGATCTAAAGAAGATGCTTTTCAAACATTCTTTGTATAGAAAATGAATTATGACACTTGTGTAAATAGTGTTCAGGTTACTGTGAGTTCCTTAAAAGAGCATGGGCAGTCACTTTTTGAATATTTGGCAGTGCACAGTGTGGCCTGGAAATGGA
This sequence comes from Cariama cristata, assembly GCF_000690535.1. Taxonomy (NCBI): domain Eukaryota; kingdom Metazoa; phylum Chordata; class Aves; order Cariamiformes; family Cariamidae; genus Cariama; species Cariama cristata. The sequence goes on along the minus strand of NW_009614474.1, from coordinate 218,505 downwards.
GACACTCCTCAGAGGCTGTTCAGTTTGATTTGTAGAAGAGGAGGCTTAGAACCGCCTGAACTCTTAGCGCTGTTTGGTTTGCACTCCTTTTGTCCATTGTTAAGAACTTGTGCTCTTGCTTTGCTGATACAAGATGGCCCTTTAATGATGCTGTGTGGTTTTTATTAATGTTCTTATCAAGTGCACTCTGCATAAAAAGAGTGCTTTGCTGTTCTAGAGCTCTGAGACACTGCAGGGCTGGGGCAACATTACTTGAAATAATAATGACCAACTCAGTGCCTGGCAAGCAAAGGAAGTGGATGTGTGAAGAAAACAAATTAAAAAAAGTCTAGCCCCAAATGGAGCAGAGGACACAGTGTTTAGCATAGCTCACAACGGTTGGGACGTGCAAATCTGGAAGGCTCACCTTATGTTGCATGTCTCTGTTTGTGGGAGTGGGGATAAATTGCATAGTGACTTTAGCAAAGTGGAATGTGAATGGAGGAACATATTTGGGTTTTGCTGCTTTTTGCATGAATGTGCTTGCAGGTGGAGGCTGTTAGCTGTGGAGCTGTTGATCCCAGCAGGGAAAACAGCTTGTTCTACTAATCATTGGGGCAGGTAGTGGACTGCTAAATCTTGTTTGCTGTAATTGGCCTAGTAGTGCCTTTGAATCAGTGAGACTAGGGTGAATAATGTACTCAAGATTTGTCCCGGTATCTTCATTGTAGGCCATAGGTCTTACAGTGTAAACTATTAAATTACTGTAGATGAAACACCAGAGAGGTTGGTCTTGGAGTCCCTCAGGAATTGCAGGATTGCCAATTAACTCCTCACAATTTACTTAGAGTGTGTATTTATTTTTTCAGAAGATGCTCTCTTATGAGAAAAGTTCATGAAGCAGCTAATTGGAACTGAGGTACAGCTGGGACTCCTGGCTTCCTCCTGAGAGCACCAAGCTCCTTTTGCATGTTTCTTTGTCTGCTCTCTATGATGTACTGATATGTAAAGACTTTACATTGAACCTCCGGCAGGGGCAGATAGGCCCAAAACTGCTCAGCACTCGGCATGGAGGAAAAAAAATAAAAACATTAGCTTCAAATTCTTTCCCAGAACTCCTGGCAAATGATAACTTAACATGACACAAAAATGCACATGGGTCAGAATAACTGTGCTGACATGGTGCCTTGTAGATCATGTGATTTGTTCCCAGTTTCCAACAGGCTCTTGTTTGTTCTTCCCACTATAATTAATGCTGCAAGAGAGATTTTTGATAACATTACTTCCAAACCAAAAATTTCTACTGTATTTTGCAATAAAGTGATAAGTCTCCCAGTCGATTGGATCTGCAGTGTTGACTACAGTTTGTACAGTTTGGATTGTAGAACAGCTTTTGAGCACAGGATCTTTCCTCTTAGTCTGAAAAATCTAGGTCCTCCAAGAAAATGAGTACAAATGTTTGTTTCTCTGTGAGTTGATCTGTTGCCTTCCACATGCTTGCAGGTATGGATGTAGGGGCCAAAACTTGTAAGGTTGGCATTTCCAAGAGGATCTAAGGAGTGAAATACAGTGGGAATTGGGATGCATGCAAGCCCTAAATTTCTTTGTGCACGATCCCGTTAAATCACACTCGGCTCCTAGGGGCTTGCTGCTGCATGCATAATGTGTTCCGTCGTATATAATGCAGAGTAAAACGTTTCCCTTCTGAGCAGCTCAGTGTCTGGGTGGGTGACTGCATGGGCATTGGGGCTTCGCAGGTGTCACCTGGCTGAAGACCCCATGTCTGTGGCTGGCTCTGAGTTCTCCCAGAGGACTTGAGGGTAACTCTTGGAGGGGAAGCGGAGCACCTGGTCCTTGACGGAGGTACTACCGTTGATGTTGATGGCCTAATTCCCTCCATGCAGTGTAAGACCAAAGGAGATAAAGGCCTTTAGCTCTTGAGTACAGCAATAATATTTCTCCTCAAAAACTGCATCACTGTTTCAGCTCGTGAGATGGAAGGAGGAAAAAAGCTTTAGTGGTCAGAGTTAAGTGTGGGTGTGGTGGTTTTTTTTGTGTGTTTTTTTTTTTTTTAATAGAAAGGGAGAGAACATGTGAACTTGTCACTCAGTTTACTTTTCCTAATGCTCATTAAATCTTCAGTGCATTTGCGTTGTGTTCAGATTATCTAATCAGCTTGCAATTACTTCTTTTTTCTCCCCCATTTCTCATCTCTGCCATTGTTGTGAAAGTAAGCATTCTATAGCAATAGGTTTTGCTGCTCAAAAAGAAGAGAGTTCTGTTTAATAGAAGTTGATTTAGTGTCTAAAAATAGAAAAGCCCTGGCTTGTCTCCTGGATCAGGTGGTTATAGTGGTGAAGACCACCTGGCACAGGAGGCTTTTTTGTCCTTGGGGACCAGTAGTTTTCTGACAAAGAAGGATATGCAACTTTAGGAAATCGGGAATTGTAACTACCGTAGTGTCTGATGCCAACCAAAAAATGAACTGAGTGTGCTCAGATACCAGAATACTGTTTTTGTCTAGTTAAGCCTGTGTTTCCATCATAAGGACTTTCAGTATCTTTAGGGATTACAGGATAATAATAACTTGGATATTAAAAAAAAAAAATTTGGCATTGGAAGTTGGCTTCAGATGTGTTCTCCTGAGAGTAGATTTTTTTTTTAACTACATCTTAAAAAAACAACAAAACCCACCCTGTTATATTTAGATTATATCAGATTAGAAAAATTCCTAGCAGTCTATCATCGGGCATTGGATCTCTGTGGTGAGAACTGCCATCTCAAAAGGAGAAATGCAATTTTGCTGTTGCTGTTTGAAATCTTACTGGATTGGGTAGAGTTTTTTAAAATGCATTGGTGATTTCCAGCTGTGGTGTGTGTTTTTTTTAAAGTGTACTTAACCTTCCTGTAGTTGCAAACAATCCTGGTGTCTACAAATCCTAGCTGTTGCTGGAAGTGCTGGGAGGTGAGGTGCTTGGGCAGTGTTGGTAAATCCTAGCATGCCCCCATCTGCCCCTCTAGAGACAGTTACATTTAAGGTTGTGTCCCTGCATGCCGTGGCTTTTAGTGGGAGCTGGGTTCTTAGTCATGCAGGCGTGCTGTGACAGGGCCATGTGGATGCACGTTTGTGGATACAGACCCTGACCCTGCAGTGAGCACTGCAGAGAGCCATTCTGCTTCCACTGGGGTCCTTTGAAAAGGAGCGGTTTGCTCGGGGAAGCCATGCCTCCACACTGGCTCTGCACATGGGCTGGCTCTCCGTTCCCCCTTCTTCCTTGCCTTGAGGAGAACCGATGCCTTGCACAAAACCTGAGTGATCCCCAGGAAGTCATTGCAGCCTGCTTTGCAATAATTCTCTCTTCAAGTGGTTTCTTTGGTAAACTAGCAATAGCGTCAGGCATACTGAGTGCACAGTTTCCTGAAGGAAAACCAAATACATTCCTTTAATATGAAGAGTTAATTTATGTGTTTCTGTTTTGAAAACGAGTGTTTTAACTGTTCTAGAAGCTGGATGAAATAGTCCTGGAAGCACAGAGAAACAGGAATAGTAACATTTGAGATACTGTCCTCCTGTGCAGAGGCAGACCTGGAGACTCCACCCTGGCACTTTGAGGTGGCACTTCTGAAACAATCCTCTGTAAATAACAGATCTTAGTGTTTGTTTTGCTGTTTTTGTAATAAGCCATTTGTGAATCATTGTTTTCATTATTCATCTAGCCTCAAAGATGGAGAAATAACATTTAATGAATTAATGTACTAATATTTTTCCATCAATAACTGAATAGATTATTGGGGGGATGAGCCATCCACTTCTGTTTGAGGTGTGTGACCATTCAGTCCTTGGCCTCTTTGCTGCTGCTGCCACTGAAGGGGCTAGCTGCGTGGATAATGGGTCTTGTGACCTGGATTTCTGTCCATCGGTAGCTGGATTGCACCATCAAGGAATTTCACGTAGGCCATTTGCACAGGGATTGGGTGGAGCAGCAGAGTGAGGCCTGGGGAAGAGTAGTGCAGATAGGCAATGCTGTGGCACCATCCGAAATAGTATTTTCTTGTTTGTTCTCTTCTTAGAGCACCTGTGCCTGTGGCAGAGGTTAATGCTTCAGCCACTGATGCCTATTCCTGGCTGAGCTAGCTGTGTTTGAAGACTCCCTCTCCCAGTTTGATGAACTGAGTTATTGTGCGGTGGTAACTCTGTGCTAACCTAGCTTGGCTCAACAAATTCGTGTGAGTGGCTGGGTTGATGCCTTGTGGGGAGGTAACCTCAAGTAGGAGAGACAGTGTTTGTGATGCCTGGGGAGTGGTGACTGGAGAGCTACCGATGCATTTTCTTTTTTAGACAGTATAGGAAGGCCAGCTTTGTGTTAAATTTTTTTTTTTAGAAAACTTTCTTGTGCTTTAAGTCCAGCTCTCTGTTTAGAGCAAATATTTGCATTTCAGCCTTTGGAGCTGCTTGTAGCGGGAGCCACCAGCAACACTTGCAGGCTGACACCTCAGTTAATACTTCGTCCTGCCTCAGGTCTGTGGCAATTTGGGAAGGGCGATTAAAAGGCTTGGGAAAACCAGTATGGATGAGTGGGTGAGTCGAAAACAAATTGGATTGGTCCAGCCTATAATTGCTGAAAGATGTGTTCATCTGTATTGTAGGCAGGGCACTTTCAGGGCCTTGCATTGCTGGCCAGAATTACATGTGTCAGGTGACAATCAAGGGCATTCTCTGCTGACGTAAACCAGTGGTGTCTCGCAACTGGATGGATCATGTAATTTCTTGCTAGCAGGTTCGGAATATATGTTGTAGTCTGTGCCCTCTCGTGTTACTAGGCTTTCTCTGCGAACTTAGACTTGACTCGCCCATATGCAGTGGGTCAGGTGCTTGCTGGCAGCGATTGCGTAGTTCATGTGTGCAAGGTTGAGCAGTTACCCTGAAAAGCCTGATACAGTCTGTTGGCGTTGTTAGGTTTCACTGTGTCTGTCTGACCAAATGATGCAGGTGATTTGTTAAAGATCTTGTGGCTGCTGAACAACCTACTTTGTTTTTTAGAGGGTTGCAGTCCCTTAAAGTGAGGGATCAGAAATATGTGACGTATTGCTCTTCCAGACTTTTATTTAGCTGAAGTGGATCACGTGATACTAGACCAACTGTTCCAGCTGTTTAGATGCTCTTGCTGCACAGAGACTTGAGTTTCTTTTCAGAACCTGGCGAGGGTTTTTACCTTTCACTCAGGCTCAGCTTTTGGAGTGATCTAGAGAAGTTTTATTATATTTTCTTCTTGAATGGGAGTCCCTCTGCTGGGAGCTCAAATGGTTACTCCCTCCTGTGTGAGAAGTGCAGTCTGTCCCAGCCGGCAGTGGTGGTAGACCTCAACTCCACGTTTCCCACTGCAGCTCTGGGAAATTCCACAACAGCAGTATAATGTGTTGTTGGGAGCTATTGTGCTGTTTCCCAGTAAGATTTAGCTCTAAGCTGGAGTTTGTGCCCATAAAATACATGCTTATGTTGAGAGGTAATACCCTGCATCAGGGTGTGTGCGGGTGAGCTTTCAAGACAGAGGAGACACAGTGGAATCTCCAAAACACTTCATGATGGGAACAGAGGTCTCGCTGCATAGTGAGTTAAGAGCAAAGGTTCAACAGAAAGTGAGTTGGAATTTCTGGTGGGCATCTTTTACCTGTCTTTGGGAGCTCCACTCTGCAGTTTCTGTAAAAAGCAGAATTGTAGGGCTTTAGTGTCTCAGTGCACACAAGTGCGTTGTTTTTAGCTGAAACGTACGACAGCCCACCCTTCAGGCAGGTCATCTCTGGAATCACAGCTGAGTGTGAGAGCTCACATCTGGAATATTACGTCCAGTTTGAGGTTCCCCACTGTAAGAACAACATTGATAGGTACTGGAAGGAGTCCAGTGGAGGACTACTACAGTGATTAAGGGGACAATGAGGTATGAGGAGAGACAGAGAAATGTTTTTCTTCCATATGGAAGAAAGGAGGCTATGGGAGAGTCTCAGTGCTGCCTTTTGCTGCTTTATGGGTAGGGATGTGTAGTGGTTTAACCCCAGCCAGCAACTAAGCACCACACAGCCACTTGCTCACTCCCTTCCCCCAGCCCCCCATCACCCCAGTGGGATGGGGGAGAGAATTGGAAGAGTAAAAGTGAGAGAACTCGTGAGTTCAGATAACAACAGTTGAATCAGTTTAATAGGCTAGAAAAGGAAGACAATTATGATGATAATAACAATGATAAAAGAATTAGAATATACAAACCAAGTGATGCACAATGCAGTTGCTCATCACTTGTTGACGGATGCCCAGCCAGTTCCCGAGCAGTGGCCCCCAGCCAACTTTCTCCCCAGTTTATGTACTGAGCAAGATGTCATATGGTATGGAATATCCCTTTGGCTAGTTTGGGTCAGCTGTCCTGGCTCTGTCCCCTGCCAACTTCTTGTGCCCCTCCAGCCTTCTCGCTGGCAGGGCATGAGAAGCTGAAAAGTCCTTGACTTAGTATGAGGACTGCTTAGCAACAACTGAAAACGTCAGTGTGTTAACATTATTCTCATACTAAACCCAAAACACGACACTGTACCAGCTACTAGGAAGAAAATTAACTCTATCCCAGCCAAAACCGGGACAGGAGGGAATAGAAAAAGTGCTGCCAAACTCTTCTGAGAAGTGCATGATCAAAGGGCCAGGGCAAAGGATACAAGTTGCAACAGGGGAAATGCCAGGTAGATACAGGAAAAACTTGAGGGTGGTCAAACACTGGAACAGAGACTGTGAGGGGTTGTAGACTCTTCAGTCCTTGGATGTATTTTGAAGCTCAACTGTATGAGGTCTGGGTGACCTACCTAGGATAGGTGCTTGGACTAGAGACCTCCAGAGGCCCTTCCAACCTGTATCATTCTGTGTTTCTAGTTCTGTGTGAAGACCATGGCCTTTTGAATGGAAACTGTTGACAGAGGTCAGATGTGCTGAGGGTAGTCCGCTCTGGTGTGACCTGTGCAACCACAAATTCGAGTTCTCACATTGGCTTTGACTGGAACAGAGAGAGTAAAGCAGGTGCGCAGGTCCTCTCTCCATCCCAGCCCACTCTCTGCTGCCATTCTGTTTTGGGGAGTTTACTGTAAGTTGTTGAACAATAATTATATTTACATGTGGGTGGACTTGTGATGAACAGCAAGGGAACATCAGTGAATGTACAAAACTAGCAAGAATAGCTTTCTGAAATAGAGTAGTTTTTTTCCTAGCCTATCTTTGTATGCCGTATCCTCTTGTTAAAAAGCAGTCCTCTACGTGATATTCTTGGCCCAGCAAAGAGTCAATTTTAGGTGCTAGGGAAATGGCTGTACTATTTTTGCTGAAGACAGAGGGCACGCGGGCCCAAATGGATCAACTGAAGATAATAGCAAAGATAGGAAGAGGCAGGTTTTGTTTCTGACACAGTTCAGCTGCTGAACAACCACAGGATCCACTCGCAATTCGTGACCAAAGTAGCTGTTTCTGCACTGCAGCTGTTCTCTTTCAGCGGCAGAACATGTCCACTGATCATAGGTTACCTTTTTTCTCCTCTGGCCAGTCTATGGGTGACAAATGTTTTCACCGATCAAGCTGCTGGCTGTTATGGTTTGTGCCAAGGGTAAATCTCTTCTGCCTGGTTAAGGCTGACTCTTGCGAGGTAGGATGTGAAAAGTACATGAGCCTGGGAGAAAAACAGAGGAACAATACCAGCTTCTGGTTTGTGTGTCTGTACCTCCTTGGGAGTCTGCTATAGAAATGCTTAGACTACAAAATTTCTTTTCTTAAAGGTTGAAAACATCTTTCAGAAGCTCTTAAAAAGTGCTTGAGATAAACAGCATCTTTCATTTGTGGCTAATAGTGCAATATTATTCAGATTTATTGCTTTCACAGTGATCTCTTCGTTCCAGTGCATTACTATGCTTGGGCTCTCTGCCAGGTCTGAGCCGTCCCCGGTATCCCTTGGCAAATGAACATGGCATGTGAACATACGAACATGATATTTCTGTGTCCATCACTCTAACAGAGCAGAAATCTCGCTGACCCCTGAAATTTTATCTGGTAGGTTCTACTCAGACAAAATTAGTCTGCATAATTTCTCTGGTGCTGTTCTATGCTTTCTTTTACATTATGCAGTTTGAGACAGGCATATAGACCCTTATCAGGCACCGTAATGCCACAGCTATCCATGCCCCTGAGTTCATTTGTGTCTTCTGAAGAAGGAAGCTGGCAGACATTGCCGTTGAAATGGCCCTGTTCATGGGGGCTCTCAGTGGGGTTCAGCCCAACAGATGTGGGCCTCGGAGCCTCCTTCTGTCACAGCAGGGGGACTCTGTGCGGCCTGAGCTGAAAGCATCACATGCATGGCAAAATGGGGTTTTAGACAATCTACCATAGCATATTTCCTGAACAAATCACATTGCTGCTCCGTCTTGGGGAAGTATCACAATGATAATTCTTTAGAAACATTTGTTTCCCATCTGTCTTGGTGAATGAGAAAGGGAGATGGAGTAGGAGATCTGAACTTTGTTTTAAAGGGCTTCTCACAGGCAACATTGCCTATAGGCAGTGTGGTGTTTAACTGCTAAGGGTCTGTTTGCTTAAACTGCTGGAATTGAGCCAGGACCACTTTTCTCAGTATTAGTACATTCTTTGGGAGTAAAATGTTTGTTTGTTTCTGCTGTCCCAGTGTTATTACTACGCAAAAAAGATTGATACATCCTTTGCAGTTGTATTTGAATAGATGGATCACACACAAAGACAAATAAATGTTGAAGCAGCAAACCAAAACCAACCAAACCAACAACAAGAAAGCTAATGAAACAACTGTGTCTGGGTAGAGATGTTTAATTAGTTTTCCTGTGTGGTCTCTTTCTTATCCTGCTACATTGCTTCGGTTGTATTAAAAATATATACGTTGGTGTTTCCTAAACGTGTAGTGTTTGGGTGTTGCCCCAGGCAGCAGCTGTGGTGTGTGGAGGTGTGCTTGTGTGGGAGGAGGAACTGTGAGGTTTGGGAGGTGCTTGGGTACCAGGACCTCTACCTTCACTTCTCCCTGTCTTCTCTGCTTAGGCAGGTGCTGCCGGGAGCTAGGCTGCTCTCCTTGGGGGAGTGGGTTTGTCTTTGGTATCTCTAAATGAGAAACTCTTCAGAACAGAAGTCCTTACAGTATTTAGGATGCAGCACATGATTCAAGTGAGGTCCTGATTTCATCTTTGGCTCCATGGCACATGTCTGGTATAAAAAAAAATTGACTGATAGCATTTTATTTTCACACTTGTTAAGTTGTTGCATACCATTGACCTTTTCTTAACAGGATGATAAGTTTATTTCCACTGATACTAATTATATAGTGATAAAAAATAACAGTGTACTGCAGGCAGTAAAAGTGGTCTTTGTGAATGGTAAGCGAAATGTAATTTTAAGTGTCATGATACTAAATGAATTGCGTTCGCATCAAATAATTCTTCATTTTCTGTATTGTAGTTCCTGTTTTGCTATTTCTTTCCTGCTATTAATTACTGACTTCAATTTAAGATACAGTTGCTTTGTTTTGCTGCCTTTTGCTACCTGGGTCAGATTGCTGCAGAAAATAATGACCAGTGAGTTCCTCTCATTGGTTTGGGGATTTTGTGTTTGTTTGCACACTTAAATATGTTTTAAAAGGCTGAAACCCCAAGTATATCATTGCTGCCTCTGCAAAGCCAGAAGTGCTTCTTACCTGTTTAAAAATCAGTATTTAGGACTGACCGAATGATAGGTTCTTCCTCCGTACTGGTGATAGCCTGAAAATATTAGGGGATTTCTTACAGTGGTGCCTTATAGAACTAGTGATTGCCGGGACTTGCAATCCGTTAGAGCATTACTGATACCATAAATACGAACTGTGTGTCTGCACAGATAGTCTTCCGATGATACACATATTCGTAAATTTTGGTGTTCTTGACTAAGACTGACGGGACTGTGCCAGATGTGCATCCCAAGATTGTGAGAAGATTTATTTTCCAAGCAGGTAACTAATTTCCTTTGGACCTCATTCTGATCTTGGAGCTATAATCCATGAAGCCAATTCTTAATTGAGTTTAAGGGTGTAATGTTGTTGTAAATGAGACAGTAATATAATTTCTGGGAGAGAAGCTGAAGAACGGCTGACAGTCGTTAATCAATACTCTTTTCCCTTCCTAAATAGAGTGGAAAACAAAGCAGTGTGTCCATCAAATGAATATGGAAATTATTGTTAATCCTTCTGCAGTGCCTTCTGATGGTTATGAAAACTGCATACACAGTTGAGAAGAACCAAAAATAAATATTTGTCCAGATGAGAAGCCATAAGGAGGAAATAAACAAGGCAATGGTAATGGGACTGCCAGAACTGTCTGAAAGCCAAAAGAACAGTGAAGAAAATAATTTTGGATTTCAGCAGCTAACTTAGGACAGAAGGTCACAAAGGGCAACAAAACCCAAACTTTATCAGTATTTAGAGTATGTTCGGATATGTTCCAGAGTATATATTTGTTTATTATTATTGGGATTGGAGATGTTGTTTAGCTACTAAACCAGAGCTTTCCCTTTATCATTCATCCAGTGTAGGAGAAGTGGAAATCTTATTTCCTGAAGACGGATGTCAGGTGGACCCTACTGAGTTGCAGCAAGGCTGAGAAATGTTTAAGTGACTCTTGAAACTGGGACTTAAGTCTTCATGTAGCTTACATTGATGCTGGATGCCAAGTGTCCTCGCTATAAAATTATTTGTGCTGTAGCAGCATCTACATGCTGCAAGGGAGGCTACCTAGGCAAGACAACATAAAGACTTGTGGTAAGATGTAAATTGTTGTTCTGGACAACTGACTTCTAAGTAGGACAAGGATGGAGGGGCACTGGGCATTGATACACCGATTCTCCTGGAGTTATTTGGGGGGGGGAGCGGGGAATGATGTATAGTGTAGAAACCAGACCTGCTAACTACCATGCTCTGCTGTCCCCACACATCAGTGAAATGTTTGCTTTCTGTTGTCTCAAACCTGCACACGTACTTCTTCCCTTAAAGGGGGAGAGCTACCTTTGAAGGGCTGCAGAAGGTAGTTTCTCTTCTGAGCTGGTCAGAGGTGTGCCTTACTGGTCTTGCTTTCAGAGGTGCTGAAAATTTGCATCTTTGGCTAATGGTACTTCTGAAGAATCGGGTTGCAACATCTCCTGTATTAACAGCAGAACTGTGAACTCGGCTCTAAAATGACTGAGGACCAGGTGTGAGGTGTCCATGTTAGCAATGGTGGGTAATGAGGTGTGATGTTGTACCAGCTGCTCACCACGCTGTACCATACTCAGGTGTTCTTTCAAGTTATCCTTGTGGCGCATCTTTCTATGGAAAGGAATTTCTTATCTGAGGACCCGCAGGAGTTGTTTCCCTTCTGCATCAATATTTTTTTTGCCTTTTCCGTTTTGGATTGTTCTGTTGGTCTTTTGCCATGCTCCCTCCCTACTCCACTCCCCCCTTTCCCACATCATTGGTTTTTGGTCCCATCCTGTTGAATAGCCCCATGTCCTGTCATTTCCACAGGCTGAGAAACATAGCACGTGGCTGGGCAGTCTTGGAGAGAGAGGTCAAAGAGTAATGAATGATGCTCATTAGCCTAAATATGCCAGACGGCCCTGGACACTCAAAGAAGACGCTTGTGATGTTTTAACCTGTTACAGGGCCTACTTAATTTTATATTAGTTTAAATCAGTTTGTGTTTTATCTGTGTTTGAAAGGGATAGGAGTTTCCTCCTTCAAACGTTGCAGCTAGTTCTCTGTGATCTTTGAATCACAGACTTGTCTGAAGCTCTTGACATCGGTGGGGGTAGTATATGCTGGCATACAAGGATTTTTGGTTTTCGTTATAAATCAGGCCAGCCTAACAGTTAGATTTTAAGGGTGGGGAGAGGAAGGCAGTGAGACATCTTTGCTTTAATCCCCTTATGGTTGTTTTCATGCAGTGAGAGCTAGATGAGGAGTTACATTTGAAGGGACGACTAGTGAAAAGTTCTGTGCGTGGCTGGGTTGTTGCTGGGCTTTGCTTTGCACTGACACAACTAGGTTTACTTGTGCACAAGCTGCTTGGTCGTGTGTTGGCTAAGACCTGCTTCTAGCTGAAAAGCAACCCAATTGCAAAGCTGGGAGCAGCAGTAGTAACAGACTCCCTTCCTGTACAGCAGAAGCAAGTCGTAGCAATGTGCAGCAGATGTTGCCCACTGGATGACAGATGCGTTTAAAATCAGTTGTGAAACTGGATTTGGGATTTTGCAAATTAAGTTGAATGAGGACAACTGCTATTTAACAGTCTGTGTGCTTTAACAGAGAACTGTATTTCTGTTACGCTCAAGTTCTGTGAAAGAATAAAAGCCAGGGCTTGGAGTTCTGCTCTAAGAAATATGGACCCTGGAAAGCCAGGTTTAGTCCTTGTTTTGTACATAAGCTCCATTTGGGTGACCGTGTCTGGCTAGCAAAGTAGCATGCTGTATGACGCAGAGATCCCTGATGTAGTCCAAGACCCAGAAGCGGGGATATTAATGTAGATTTGAAGGCAATTAGCCTGTGAGCAAATGCTGTGCTAATGCAGCTGTACAGCTTCTGGGCTGCAGTGCCAAATGCGCTTCTGGGCTGCGTGGTCAGAGCGACCACCTTTGGATTTTGTCATGCAGGACTCTGGTCTGGTCTGTTCTTCTGTGAGACTGACTTGGTGGCAGTGAGGCAGCTGGGTACAGTTGCAATAAGGACTCTGAAAACTGGTGAGTTACTTTGGTTGCATTTTGGACCCTACCTTTAGATCATGTAGATATCAACATAGATTATGCTCCAGTAGCGCTGCTTTGCATTCTTTTTTTCTGGAGGTGTATGCTGCAGGTACAAGGAGAGGGCTAGGCAAACACCAATGTCAGTGTCAGTTTTGGGAACTAAGAGTTGGAACAGTTTGTACTGGTCTACTTTGAGGCTTTCTCTCAAAGTGAAGTCAAACTTCATAAAGAGTAACATGCTGGGAAGACTATTTGGAGGTGTAAAGAGGCTGAAAACAGGTAATGTGCCATACAGATGCGCTTCCCACACCTAGGAGATGAGGTGGAATGGTGGTGTGGCATTGTGCCAGCACCTCTGTTTATTTTACCTTTTCAGACGTTTGTTGTTCTTTTTAAATGTTTGTATTGTGTACTTCTGAAATAGCATTTTGATCATTCCAGGATAAATGGGAATAAGATGCTATAGTATACTGTGGCTGCCTGAGTGGCTATGGTGATAGGAAAATGATGGAAGGATCAAGAAATGACTACTAAATAGAATATCCCAGCTGTCCCAAGCACTGAGAGTGTAGTATACGATAGTTAGAGGCAAACCCACTGTATGCTTTAGAAAAGCACAGAACATAAAAGATGTAGCACTTAAATGTGTAAAATATAAGGTGAATACATACATTTCTGAGAGATGTCTTGTCTTTCCTTCTATTGATTCTCATTTGAGAATGGAAAGGAAAGCTGTGGTCACATTCCCAGCTCTGCAGTGATTGCTCTGAGGAATGTGCAGTTTTTCCTGCTGTGTTGTCTGGGTGGAGTGCCCTGCTTTGTTGTCCTCTATTGCTGACCTGATAGAGATGCCATAAAAAAACCCACCACGGTTGAGGAGGAGTTATGACTGTCTTTGCCACCCTACCGTTGTACTGCACTGAAATTTTTTTCTTTAAGCGGGTGAGGTTTTTTACTGTATAATATACTGCAAATTCTCATAGGGAAAATAACAAACACCAAACACCAAAGTACTGGTATGTTTTCTAGTTTCAAAACATTTCTTTGGGGTAGAGGGCAAGACGCTTGTCAAGCATCTATTTGTGGTGAATTAAGTAGCATTGACAACAAGTGAGAAGAACAGAGGATTGAATAAAATACGTTTTCCCCAGAAGGCTGCTATTTCAAAAATAAACTCCTTTAATGATTTGAACATAGAATTTCCTTTTAAAACTTGGATATGTTTGATAAAGAAATTAAGGTATTTCCATTGGGGAAACTCGAGATCTAAGGAATCATCATCAGGAACAGCGTATAAAATAGAAAACAAAGATTCTGAAAACTCTCTATATGCGCTTGACTTTCTTATGCAAAAAGCAGGCTAAAAGAGAGCGTGCAGATAGCGTTCTTTGCTGTCTGATGTATGCAACGCTGAAATGGTTGGGAATGTTTTCATGGTTTGTCATGTTATTATAGTAGCTAATTTAGAAAAGAATCTGAAACATTTGTGTCCGATGGACAAGTTTCAAAAATAGTATTTTAAAATTTATCTAGTAATGTAAATTCTTCTTTCTGTGGCAACAGGATCTTACCGTTACTGATAAATATCTTAATTAAAAGATGCAGGACAGCATTGTTGCTGAAATTGATTTTATGTACCATAATGAGGATGTCTTGAATAATGTAAATAAACATTTCTGGCAGGTTGAAAAGGATGGCAAACTTTTACCAGCAAAATTTAGGGGAAATTACTTTTTATATGTTTGCAAAATTTTCTTTCTTTTGACTGAACTACTTTCACATTGTTTTCAAATGGTTTGAAATTCAGAAAAATCTCAGTCTCTTGTTACTGGTCAAGGAAAAACAAGCAACCCTGAAAATTAAGGGGGTATAAGTCAAAACGGAAAGCTTTTTGCTAGTTTAATCTTACAGAGTAGTAAATTTTTCCAAGATTTTACCTGTTGTAATCTTCAGACAAGACATGCTTGAAAAAAGGTATGTTCCTATGGCTGCTTTTTGCTATCTGGATAAAACTAGGCTTATCAAAAAATTAATCCTTGTGTATTTGCTTGAAAGCTTTAAATGCATAAAAATGCAGTAAACCTATTCTGAAGAACAAAAAAAAGTAATATTTTTATGGCAGCTGCTGAGGCAGCCCCATTAATTAACCTTCCCGGTTACAGCATGACGGTGATGCAGAAAGTACCGAGATACTTAGTTTTCGTTTTCCCCATGACCTTTGCAGAAAAAGGAGTATGTTGTGCACCTTTTTGCAAGGACACTTGCAAGCACAGATGTTGTTTTAATATAATAATAAATAGAATTACGCCTTTTTTCCTGTATATTGCTGGAAAACAACATTGGAGGTTATGTTATTGCCAAACAGATCGTCGTATGAAAATTTGTTTCCCCTTGTAGCACACAGTTTGAATGAGTATTTTAGTTATTCCCATTATTCTTTCTTGGCTAAATGCTTAATATTGAGTATAATCTGTCTTGTGAAAATTACACAGACAATTTATGGACTCCACCTCTTCCTGTTATAAAGCATAATTCATGTGCATACGCTTTCCTGCAATGTTGGGTAATTTGAAAGTTTAGCTGCTTGTTATGGATCATCTGCTTTAGTAGATGGGCAAGGCTCTGGAAGCTCGTGTCGAGGTATTTACAATGAGAGGAAGAAATCCAATGACATTTTTTGTTGTGTTAAATACCTTAATCATTAATTATTACCAGTACCGCTCAATCCGTAATATTTTTTAATTGGAAGATTGCCATTTTGATGAACTTTACACTTGTGTAAAAGTATTTCAAAGAAAAATTGAAATCTCTTGCTTGCGAGGTAAAGAACAGAGTAAAATTATCCACAAAACCCCAGAAGAAAAGCAGATTTAATGTATAATTTCTCAAAAAGCTGCATAATTCTTCTACCAGCATGATGTACCACCAGAGCGCTGTTAAGAGTTTATTTGATTACAGGATTAGCCGGGTCATAACCACCGTTTCACTTTTATTTTCCCTTTCGAGGCTGTTGCTCCAAGAGGGGGTTGCTTTCCCGCGCCTAGCAGCCGCCTTAGCGCATGTGCCCTTCCCATGGCCACAGACCAGGCCTGCTCCCACTGCCCGCAGCGTTCTGCCGCGGTGGCTCCGTGCTTATCCACGCTACAATGGAAGTGGAAAATCTCAGGGTAGGGCAGGCCCCCATGCTGGGATTCGGGGCAGTATTTCCTGGCCTGAGTAAACATGTATTCGGCGGTCATCCAAAAACTGATGCTGGATGTTTAGCTGGACAGTTGTGGTCTCTCCTCTTGTAAATTTTCAAGGATTTTCCAGGCATCTGGGAAGGGAGGCATGGGGAGGATATCCAGCTTGTGGTGCTGCAGAGAAGCAGCCAGCACTTTATTTTGTGGTGTGTCTGTATGTGTGTGTGTATATATATATATATATAACCTCCTCAGTGGATCGGTTGCAAAGTATTCAAACTAGATACACGCAAGGAAAAGATCCTCTCTGTGCAATAAGATTTAACTTTTTCCTTCTTGGTTGCAGAAATCTCTTAGAGATTGCTTGATGAATTAAGAGTGATCAAAGAATCCCCAGTTCTAGATCTTATTTTGGGTATAATTAGTACTGTGGGTCCTGTTACCCTCTTCAAAAGTGACTGAATACTTGAAGATGTGCTTTTTTTGAAAGGTGATTCAGAGTTTGCATTTTGTGGTCTGTCCAGGTGATACCATGGTTTTAAAAATTTCTACCCTAAAGCGAAGAAGTCTAAAGAATTGGTATAACACATCGTTATCCTGGAAAGCTAGAGTAATTTTACCAATTTATTTTCTAATCTGACCAGAAAATCCTTTACTGAAATGCATTCCATATATGCCATGTTTAGCAGATCTTCTCTAAAGAAATCCTTGTTGCAGCAAATTACTTGAATAATTCAGATGATTCAGAGATTGACAGGGATAGAATCTATAGGTGAATATTTTAAGTGTTGGATAGGAACCAGAACTGCTGTCCTGGACAGGTGTGAATGGGGAAAGCAAAGCTGTCGGTTCATATCATCAGAGTTAACACTAGGTAAGATGATGAGAATGATTTTCCTGTAAAGATAAAACATGTGGAAATGAATAAAACTCCCAGCAACCACTGATTTCTTTTTTATTTACCCATCTCTTTGAGAAAAGGAAAAATGAAAACTGTTCACTGATGGGAATGGCGGGGTGTATTCTCTTTGCTTGTCTTGTTTACCTTGTTTAATTTTGATTTATGATCTAAGTTGGGAAACTATGCTTTGGTTCTGTGCCTTGTCTTAAGGCTGATAGTTGCTGACTAAATGTGAATGAGAAAATACACAGGCTGTGACCACACAACCAAGTCTTGCGTGCTGAATGTGTGGTTGGTGGTTGTGCTTGACTGCAGTACCGCTTTGTTCTGCTGCGGTGATGTTAGGCCTGCCATGCTATCGTGATGGCTTCCTCTGCTGCATCTAGACCAGGTGTGTCATCTGTGTTTAACAAGGTACATTCACAGTATGTGAGTGACTTGCAGGTAACAGCAGCTGCTGAAGCTTTCTCTTATGGGAATATTCTGGCTTTTGATTCAACTTTTACCAAATGTTCTCTCCTTAGGGCAGAATTATCCAGTTCTTTGGTTCAATTACCATTACTGCTGGCGTATTTGCCTTTGAGCTGGGGGCAGTGCGAAATAGGCTAGAGCCTTTAAGACATCATCAACTCAATGTACCCATGTATGCATGCATGATTGCGTTTGACTTAAGTGCTGTTTGCTGATTGTTGCTTGGTAATTTGCTCTATTGAATGCTCTTTCTTCCATGGTCAAGTGCAGAAGAGTCCTATGTGAGGTAATTATGGCTATGCAGTGTTATCTGTAGGGCTTTAGCACGGAGGTTTTGCCTCTGATGCGCACACATCCCGTGTCTGCCTGAGGGCCATAGATGGCAGGGCTTTGTTGCATCCAGCTGACGGGGAAAGTCATCTTTGTACTGAACTCGAAGGGTTTGTATCTTAAGATGTCAGTGCTAAGCAGAGAGGGGAAGTCATGGAGGTTGCAGAGAAAAAGAAAACCAGGAGATCTTGTGGTGATGATGGTACCCCTCCGCTGTACAGCACTTGGCTTCCATGTTCCCTGGGACTTCTGGAAACAGTAGAATAAAGTGCTGACAAGGGTGACAGCAGCTGGACCTACACCAGCACATTGTGACAGTTAAGTGGTGGAGGGAAAACGTGCTTGAGGATTACATGGAGATAGTGGGAAATCGGCGGGAAAAGTGTTGTATTTGCAGAGCAACCTGCTGAGGATTGAAACTTGAGGGAGAAACCTGAGTGTAGTTTGTCCAGGTTGATGATGACAGGTACTTGAGCACTGAGTATCCTAGCCAAGGACAGCTGATTTTAAACAGTGATGTTAAGTGGTGGAGCAGACACCTGTATCAGGGTTACCTGACAGCACACGTGCCTCCTGATTTGTTCCGTGATTTTCTACTCAGGCCATATATCCTACAGTATTCCTGGGGTCAGTGTGTGTGGGTAGGATCTCACTCTTAACACAAGGGGAGGAGATGGGGAAAAATCCTGAGACCTGGACAGAAGAGCATACGCTTATTTGCTGTATATAGTTTTCAAATAAGTTGGCACCCTAAAGAGTCTTGCCCGAGTGTCCTAAGAGAGTGTCTGCCTCAACCTGTCTTGGCCAAAGGTGTCCAGCTACCCAAAGCCAGTGTATGTCTCACTAACGTGATTCAAGAAGAGTGATGGAAGGACGACAGTAGGAAGTGATTTCTCTGCATTGCTGAGACTACAAAATGCTGCATAGTAAATTGGGAGGGGTGAATGGGAGAGGACAGCTAAAACACGAAGCCTGAAACCTAAAACCTAAAATATAGTGCATCCAGAAACTGAAAATTGGATCATGGGACTTGCCAGTAAGAGACAGCAAACTCTTTTCTGAAGAACTGTGTGCTTACTGTATATAGCAAAGGGAAAACTAGCTGCAAGTGTGGAAGGGTGCAGTGAGGCTGCAGGGTCATTAAGTCAAATTTGCTGCAACTCCCGTGTCTTCTGGGGTCTGTTCTGCAGGGTCAGAGCAGGGTGTCAGAGGCAGAGGTGAGCAGCGAAACTGGGTCCCTGGCTTAGATGTCCAGTAACCTAATGGTCAGCAGTGGAGACTCTGGACTCAACCTTTGTAATTTGAGGTGCCTGTGGCTAAATTAAGGTGCTGCTCTTGCACCTCGGAAGTGATTTATGCTTGCAGTGTGCTCTTGCAGCTTGTTGGCTTACTGTCCTTCTGTGGTCCACGTACAGGTAATTCTGCCTGTGGTTTGACATTGACGCATATGAGGAGATTGCAGCCGTTAGTACAGGCTTTGCATAGAAATGATTTGGCATCTGAAGTCCTTTTCTTGTTGTGCTGTCCTCTGCGTTGCTCTGTTAATAGTTTTATTGGTGCTTTTTGAAAACTGTGATTACAGTCAGCTCTGTGATTGATAGGAAGCAGCATTAAAGGATTAATGAGTTGAGCTGAATATTTTGTGATTCCTTGAAGTATCAACATCAGCATGTGATAGCATGCTGCTGATTAGCTTGATTCAGTATTTGGCAGCCAGCAGAAGGCATTATCCTGAGATAGTGTGTACTTCAGCCCCTGCAGGACTCAGTGTTAGAGTTACTGTGATACAGGATTAAAAAAAATTAAACCTCTTTAAAAGTGGGACCATGGCTACATCCTTTACAGTTATAGATTGACACGGCGTGAAGACTCAAATCAGGTGTGCTCTTGGTTTTGCCTGATAGAGTGGAAGCGGTCATTCTGATTCAGTGGCATTTTTGTGCTTGTAGGAGCCAGTGCTCAGAAAATACTTGTAGAGCCCACTATAATTGAATAGGATGTTTAATTTTCAATGTATTTGCTCTTCAGATATTTGTGTCCTGGCTGCCTTTCCTTTTCGAAGTGCTTTCCTTTCCTAGCTCTCCTTTAAAAACAAAAATAAAGTTTGTGTAACTACTCTGTGTGTATATTTATATACATACAGACATATATGCACACCCAAATATTGAGGACCAAAACGTGTGCAGCTTTCATAAACCCTCTGCTCTCTTTGATGTGAGTCCTGAATAGAATTACTTCAAGTGGCCTCTGCCTGTGTGGTTAGGTTAATGTTGCGTGCCCTGTCAGACACCTTCTCTATCTCAAATCAACATATGATCTAGAGTTTTGACAAGTGCATTCTAATTTATTTAATGCTGCAGCTCTGTTTGCTTGGTCCCAAGTGCTTTCCTTGTATCTTTTGAAAAAAAAAAATGTTGTAAAAGAGACTATTCCAGAACCAAAAAGTGTCAAGGGGAAATGTTGCATGGGATCTCTTGAGCCCTGTGTTTGGTATGTCTTGGTTTTACAAATGGTTCTATGGTAGGACCCTCTGAGGTTAGTAGGGCTGCTTGTGTGATTAAGGACTACTCTTAACAATCACAGCTGCTTGTGTCAGAGTCCCGTTTCCTTTTTTGCTCATAAGAATGGTTGCCACAGTGGTCAGCTGAGGGCTGTTGGAGAAGTTTTCTGAGTATCTGCTTTGAGTGACCAGCCCCTATTAAATCAAACCTCTCCATTCTGAAATCTGCTTGAACCTTTGAAAATCTCTGCCTTGAAAGAAAGCTGGAGATGAATTATATATGTGGCGTTTTGAAATGTACCAAGACAAGCTCTTTGCTCAGCACCTATAGTTAAAACAGCATTCTGATCCTGAATTAGAGGGTTTTAAAAGAAGATCACATTCAAAGCTGCTCATTAATTATGTTGCTGAGTGTCGGCCCTTTTAATAAAGGGAAAAGTGCATTCTTCCTTGGCTGAAATACAAATACAATAGGGATAATGTCACTTGCCAAGGAAGGATTATTTAAAATTAGAATGATACTTGTGCCTACTAATTAAAAGGTAATAAATCTGTAAAAAATGGGATTTCTAAGCCAGATTTGAATCAGTTTGCCAGTGTTACTTGTGACTGAGGTCTCTGGGTGAGGCACCCAGAAAGCCCTGCTATGTGTCCTTGTCTTCCCCAATTAACCTTTAGGTAGTGTTGTTAATGTGCTGTTTCTGTGATGCCTCTGTCATTCCGGGACTAGAAGTCCACCAAAGATTCAGCATTTATATATTTTATTCAGAATTAAAAACCAACTTGTTTAAAAAGTTTTTTCTTTTTAATGAATTCATTCTTCTGTATGCTTCCGCATATGTTTCTAGTATGGCTGTAGAAATCGACTGAGTGCTAGTCAGCTATTGCAGTTCAGACAGTGCCTCTTTTGTCATGTTGCAGCACAAAATGTTACTCAGATTGTTAATGCACTTGACCTCAGTTATATCGAGATGATGTATCACAGACCAAAAAAGCTGTTAAAGGAACCTTTTAACATTGCCGAGTCAAATGGCTCATTTCAGGAAATACTGGAATAAAGGGTGTTTGTGCAGTCTTTGTGGCAGCCTTCTGCATGTATATTATAAAGCAGTCTTTAATTATGAGATCACATTATTACTTGTTTCCACAGAACTCCTGTCTCATTAAGTGCACGGTATGGATGTTACTCCATTTGGGAACAGCCACTCAGTGTTTTCAATTTTCTCCTGTATTTTCAGTGCATATCTTCCTTCTTTTTGTTTTCTGTAAACTGTGCAAGACTGTTCTGAAAATACTGACTTTTCCATAGCAGTCGTTCTTACATTATCTTGCTGTGTCACCTGTTTAGGAATTTATATTTCAGAACCTTGGAGTGAAGTGGAGATGCACTCGCACTGTAGAGGTGGAACAAACTTTTGAAGTCCCAAGTAACCCTACTTGTAGGTGTCCAGTGGAAGCTGCTCAGGTTCACTGTGGGGTCATCAGCACCCTGCTCTGACCGTGCGTGAGCAGTTTGGGCACAGAGATGCAGGTAGGACATTAGACTCTGGGCAGAGGCTGTGAAAGAAACAGTTGTCTGGGGTATGCTGCTTTGACTCTGAGGCTGTTCTCCTCACACCTGTACACTCCTTTCCCCGTGCCCAGTCCTTGCTTTATTGCATGCCTTTGAGTTGTGGTGTCAGAGAGACTGTCCTACAGGTACCTCCTTTCCTACTCCCTGAAGTAGCTTTAATTTCTGTAAGAGTGAGGAGTGGGTCCTGTGGAAAGACACTGTGATCTTATAATTAAAACCTGTGCATCAGGAAGCTGGAGTCTAAACTGCTCAGAAAAGTAAATTTTTTAACTTCTTAATTTTTTTTTCTTATCTAGAATGGCAGAATCTTTAGATTATTTGAGATTCGTATTTACCAAATCAGCCCATTTGAGTGTTTCAGATCTTTAAGGTTACCACAAATTGAACTGAATTGTTATCCAATTAAGAAATATGCTTCCCCAAAGTAATCCTTCATGCATGTGACACTTAAAAACTCCAGAAGAACTCTCATTGATTTCTGATATGAATACCTGAAATTGAACTTGATTTTTAGAAATGATTCTCATTTGTCTGGTGTGTGTGTTTGGTTTTTTTTGTTTGCTTTTTTTTGTTCTTTGTATTATTGAAGCTTTGGATTTCTTCTTTGATTTTCTGGTTGTTGAAAGGAAGCTGCCTATGCTAGTTGTGAAGGAGTTTTTCTCAACTGTTAAGCCTTAACTAGGGCTGCTTATGGGTTTTTCAAAGTTGTGTAGCTGCTGTGAACTTGTTTAACCAGTACCCTTAGCATCAGCAGAGGCCATGTGACAGAGGTCATCTGAATTGATGTCCGTGCATGTTTTCAAAGATTTTCTTGGGAACTTGCAGTAAATAAGTTAATCTCTCTGTGCCTCAGTTACCCATTTACCCTTCTGTACTGGAGTTAACTAATCCTTTACCATATCGTAGAAGAATTGGGAAGGTGGAGATTGTACACTGAGAGGTGTTTGGACATTAAAATAGTAGGAACCTGTAAGACAGAGGGAGACTGTTCATTTAACGCTTCCACTTG
Organism: Cariama cristata; assembly: GCF_000690535.1. Lineage (NCBI taxonomy): Eukaryota > Metazoa > Chordata > Aves > Cariamiformes > Cariamidae > Cariama > Cariama cristata. The sequence continues at coordinate 195,779 of NW_009614474.1, read as the reverse complement.
AAAATGTGTGATTGGTGGGGCAGAGTGTGGTAATGTGGTTGACAAGTGGTGGTCAGTGGTGAAGTTCTGGTCGACTTTGTGGGCTCAGGACCAGATGTGAGAGTAACAGGAGAAACACTCAAGAATTTGTTCGAGGGAGAGAATGGGAACACATAGATTCTCTGGCAGAAGAAGAAAGCAAAGATACTTTTCAAGCGTCTTTTCATCTCACTACAGAGAAAGGAACAACTCATGTTGTGGCTCCCCGAGACATGCATCCAAGACAGATCCTTAGCTATTTTGAATCAGTGGCATTCCCTGGGATTTTGATAGAGCTGTGCTGATCTGTCCTAGCTAGGAGCCAGGCTTTTGAGTATGAAATCTCATAGAAGAAAAAAGTTTCAGGCAACTCTTTCCTTCCAGAAATCTTCCAACCATGTTATCTCTTTTAGTGTTGATGCCAATGAATTGAAAAATGGCTAAGCTGGTAATAAAAGGATGTGGTTTAATTTTACTTGCAACTGTATAGATACTGGATAAAATCCCTGGAAATCAGAAGTGCTATGAGGAAGACATCGCCTATGAATGAGAATAGGCAGCAATTCAGAATTTGCAGGTTCATACTAACAGAAGTGTCTTGTCATGACAGGGTAAAGAATTTACTTGAATAGGAGCAGTGTTAGATCAACACGGATTGCTCTTGCAAGTCAATTTTTTTTTTTTTGTTACATATTTTTCTTGCACTGTTGGTACCCTTGCAGTGTGTTGAGTTGCACCTTTGAAAATGTGTTTAAGCATTGAAAAAATGGCAAAAGGATGACAGGATCAAAGAACCAAACAGAAGCCTTGAGGTTCTGTTGCTGCAGAGCTAACAGCACACAGTGTACTTTTGGTGTGAATTCCTGTCCCTGAAACTGGGCGATTAAAGTTGAAAGGGTATGCACTCTGTATAGCTCCTGGGAAACTAGGCTCTCAGCTTCCATTAATGATATTGAATGTATGTCTGCTCCTTTTTTGCACAGCAGGGAAGATGCCCCACAGATCTGTTACATTACTCCCTCTTCAGCTCTGAGCCATAGATCATCTTTCATGTGTAAACAATTTAAAATATTCTGGGGTTTTTAGCACTTACTATACTTTTCATTTTAGGAGACGTGGTAAGAGAGGCTATCAAAAGTACCATAGCAGATGAGGAACAGCCTTGCTCCAATTAGAGATAAAGTGGGCTTTGAGATTTCTGGCTTTTTAAAGAAACAGAAGATTAATTTGTTCTTCTGTCACACAGACTGCTGTCAGTGGGCTGCAGCAGTAGGCTGTCAATTCAAAATGTGAATTAGCCTAATGTATTTTCAGGAACAAGGCCTTCAGAGTACATCCACAGCTCCTGCTGCTCAGCTTCATCACATACAGGCAGGCAAACAACTGAAAATCTTGGACTGTCCATTTTCTGCAGTGGGCAGATCAAAGAAAGGTAAATGCACAAGGCTGGAAGGAATTGCAAGAGATAATGCAGACCTTGGTTGTGGAGGCAGGTTATCCCCATCCTGTTTACCTGGTTCTTTTTGACTGTCCAGTGAAGGTGGTGTGCAGCTTCAGTAGATTCCTAATTTAGTTAGATTAGCCTAAATCTCCTTTGCAAGTCTTTCAGACATGTTGAACAACTGCTCGCTTTATACTTGGCAGGATTATCTCCTGTGTTAAGGCATGTCTGTCTCGCAGACAACAGTTAGCTGTACTAGGTTGATGGCTCTGACAGAAGAGCTCTGGAAGGTCTGACTCTGGAAGCTGAATATCCAGTCGTTCACTTTGCTTTTGTGTGGGGTGTGACTTCCCTCCACCTAAGGGTCAGCACAGCAGAGAGGCATGTGGGTTTGCAGTCCAGCTCCTCCTGTGCAAAGTCATGTTCCTGGGCTCAGCCCGTTGGGCTTTAATTGAGATGTCGGTGGATGAAGCTGTGTGCTGAAAGATTTCTTTTTCCTGCCTCTGCAGCAGCACTACTACAGCACTTTGCATCACTGAGTTTCATGGTGTCGATTTTGGACCTAACGAAATACTTGTAAACTCTCCTGGCTCAGTGCTTTCTTCTGGCTAGTCACACCAAATACTACAAAGAAGTGAGCCTTAGGCTGACCTCTCCAAGAATTCATTCAAACCCCTGAGGAGTATAGCATGTCTGTGCTGCCTTTTTTTCTAGTAAATACACTATACTGTAACAGAAAACTAGATGAGACCCATTTGTCTTGGTTCTTTACAGAAGCAGATTTGCTCATTTTAATCATCTAACCATCTTTCGGGTATTTATAATTGATTAACGATTTGTTTCAGGAATCTGAGTTAAACTGACAGGTCTGTAGTTCCCTGTGTGGTAATCATCCTCCTTCCTTTTTGTGGTGGTCCTATGCTTGCCTTCAGGCAGTGTTTTAGGACTTCCCTCATCTCCCGTGAGTTCACAGTGTCAGTAGTTTCATCCCTTAGTGTGTGGTGGTTTTGTTTTGGGGTTGTGTTTTGTTGTTTGTTTTTGGGTTTTTGTTTTTGTTTTTTTTTTTTACATAATAAAAAATTGTAGTTTAGTTTCATCTGTTTCAGCTGACTTATCTGCATGAGTCTCTTTTTAATATTCTTTGAACGTATCTCTCTGTTTTGGTCAGCACTGTAGTTACTTTATGTCCCAGCTTTCTTTTGCCACAGAATAGTTTACCTTTGTATCCTTACTCTGTCTCCAACACTTGTAGCTTTCCTGTACTCTTTGGGCCTCCCATGAAGCCCTGCTGACCTGTGCAGGGTTGCTTGAAATCTTTATTTTTCTGAGATTGACTGACCTTAGTCTGCTGCAGTTCCTTCCTTCTGTTGGAATAGTAGGTGTTGTCATTTCATGATCATCATTACCCAATCCATCTCTTGCCTTCAGATTTTCAAATGCCTTTTAGCTAAACCAACACCATCTTCTGAAATGGAGCTTACCCAGGGTCTTAGAAGACCTTGATGTGTCCAGCTGTGCCAATGGATATTTTGGATAAGCACAGCTGTCTTAATAGCATGTGTTCCTCTCCTGGGGCTGGTGTAGGCTGAAAGATGGGAAATACTGGACAACTTTATTTTCCTATTGCATGTTACTGGAAAACTGCTAGTGACAGACTTTGTTAACCAGATCTGTCAGTGTGACTCCTTGCAGGAGTACTGACTTCACATAAAAGCTGACAGCATTAGCAAATGCCACTGTAGTTACAGGAAAGTGGTAGATAAATTATTCAATATAGGCATGTTCTTTAAAAAACAGCTTCTAATTTTATTAGCCAACAAGTATTCAGAAGACAAAACGCCAACATGTAGCAGTGCTACTTGTGTTTTCTCTGAGTCAAGCAGTTGGCATGGTACTTTATTTATTAGTAGTCTTTTCCCAAATGTGTCCTGGGTGTTCACCACTGGCTGCATGAGTCAGGGCTGTGATTCTGAAAATCTTGAGGTTCCTCAAGCAGAGTTAGCTGAGTGTAGCTGTAGCGGAAGGGTAACTGGGTGTCTGGTCGGTGTTTCGCAGCCATATTATCTTGCTAGCAGCAAGTCTGTTTCTCTCTTATCACGACCCAAGATATAAGGATGAGTCTAGAGTCTCTCAAGGAGTAAACATTGTGGACCAAGCCTTAAAGATACTGGAAGTTCTGCTTGCTAGAGGTGCCAGGGTTGTGTGCTTGTCCATCATACGCTCATCAGGAGCTTTATAAAAGGAATCCTGCTGGTACCATCCCTACTTATCTTTTGCTTTGGATATGGACTGGGAGCTCCTCAGAGATTAGGAGGTGCTGAATGGGGTTTTGCTCAAGAGGGGAATATTATATATGAGTTGTTAAATGGTTGTGTTTTGCTGACCTTTATTAACAGTGTCTGGACAAGTAGCATCTTCCTAAAGAATGCCAAATCTTTGGTGCTTGATGCTGCACCTGGGGGTGGGGCCTTAGACAAATCTCACTTAGCCAGTCTAACCAGCTTAGACCTGATTTCCTTCTCAGACATATGGAATTAACCAAAGATAATAGGGACCACGCCTGGCCAGCGTATTGTAAGAACTGACTTTTCATTTTTTGGTATTGGGAGGAAAGAAGAAATAGCATAGCCTGAATTTTCTTTCACTTTTCTCCTGGTTACACCTCCACCTTTATCCTCAGTTATGACAGCAGTGTGCAATACAGACTAAGTCTTTTTTTGTTTTGAGAAAGTTGTCCAATGCTTAAAAGCAGAAGGTAGGGATGGGGTCCTTGCTTTCTGCTCATGATTCAGCCACTGCTTCAAGTAACCTTTGGCGAGACACTGAATCTGCCCTTCACTACCTTTCTGTGAAATGAAATGCTTCATTCTGAAGTTTGATAAAGTCAGAGACAAGACTCCCATTGCTTCCAATGACAATCCCTATGCTCGTGGGTACAGTGAGATGTAGCAAAGTTGACTAAAAGTACAAAGTGCGTTTGTTCCTGCTGGCATTTATCTTCTCCTCAGCCTTCTGCCATCAAGCAGCGAATATCTTACATAGCTTTGTTCAGCTGTGATTTTTGTTACTCACATTCTGGCAGAAGTTAATTCTGCAGGTAGGGTGCATGCTGATTAAGGGTGATGGTGGTGGAAAATGATCCCTTTGCTGGCTGTTGGCTTGGAGCTGGGAAGAGGGGTGAGTCTGTTCTCCATCCTTCTTGGGCAATTCAATGCAATTCATAAATATCAACAATTTGCACTTTATAGGTGCTTCTTCCCTGCCCAGCCTTTCCCAGGATTTGCAAAGCAGTGATTAATCCTCATTTATGCTGTTGCGATGATACTGTGCTCATCGTAAGATATGGTAGTAACTAGAGCACAAGGTAGTTAAGCATGTGCCCAAGGTCATGCAATAAACAGCTGTAGCACCAGAGAGAATTCCCCTCTGTGACTGTTCAGCAGCACTTCCCCTTTGTAGCTTTTCTGTGGTAGGTGATACTCAGTTACATGATACTCAATTTATACGTCCCACCGGTCTGGTAAGCACATAATTTTTTTTTTTTTTTTTTTACTGTGCAGTATAACTGTGGGATTCCTGGAAACAAGGAAGCTTTTGGTAAATTAAGTCGTGTTATCTATGTTGTTTGGTATTTTTGGTTGTTGCTGTTACCATCTTTTGTAATTTTTAGTGAATCATCCCTGATGAATCTAGATACATGAAAGGTCTTCTGCCTGAAGACCTCCTTTCTGTAAAGGAAGAAGGGGTTTAGTTGTTTCTGTGAAATTGTGATCCTAACGGAAACCGTCAGTGTAGCCTGTGTTTCTAAGGATATCCTCTTTCTATGAGAATAGGCATTCTGAAGACCCAAGCTCTTTGGAGGGAGATGGTCTGATGCATACGAAGGGACGTAAGCTATGATGGCAGGAGAGGTTCTAGTCACTGGAAAGGAAACTTTGGTGTAACTTTGCACATGTTACCAAAAGCAGAGAAGGAAGGTGTTTTGTGAATCGCATGTTGCAATTCACGAGTCTTTAATTTGTTTAACAAAACGAATTTTCCCTTTAACAAAACGAATTTTCCCTTTAATAGCTGCCACTAACTGAGAGCTTTTGCTTTGTTTCAGATTGTGGAAACCTGAACTAAAATATCCTGTGACTGACAACACCACCAAAAGGTGAGTTTTCTGTTTTTGTTGATCTCATACCAGTCATATCAGAGCACTGGAAGTGCTTTACATCTCGACTTTACTAGGATGGATTGCCTAATGAATCTCTGTGGCTTGTTCAAACAAAACCAAATAGTTTGACAGGACGCCTCCTATGTCTGCATGTACATGTGTTATGTATTTTGATGGTGTTTTAAACAAAGAGAATGCGTACGTTTCCTGGGCTGTACAGTGAAGGTGTTTATGGCACAGAGGTGGAAACTTACGTGGAAGTAAAAATGCATTGGGATTTTTGCCAACTTTTTTGTGCAGGTGTCTGTTTTCTGTAGGAAATGTCCTGTTGGCAGTATGAGTTGAGCTATCCAAGATCTGGTACTGATGAGTACAAGCGCTGCAAGCTGAATCTATGACGTGGCATTTTTCTCACACTTCCAATTTACGGTTCACGGTTGCCAAGAATGTTCTCTGCAACATGTGCTGATTACTCGTCTGTCAGTCACCACATGCTCACCTTGTTTGAGGGTTCCCTGCTCTGCTTTGTTGAAATGTTTTATGGAGGTTGCTTATGGAATATGCGAATTTGCAACACAGCACAGATGCGAAGAAATGCTGATCTCTGGATTTCCTACTGCACCCTAGCATTATCTGTTCGGAGGAGGGTTTGTGTAATGGGTGCAGACAACTTTTGGTGATTTGAATGGCTCAAGTGAAAAACAACACAAAGAGAGCCAGTAAATACCTTTTTCACTTTATCCAGTGGTTGTTGCAAGGACAATTATTTAGTCATTTCTCTTCAGCCAAGAAAAGTGCTGATCTCAGCTACTTGAAGTTTTCAAGCAACAGGTTTATCTGATGACACTGCACAGCCACAATGAAGTCATAGGTTTATTTTTGTTTTTTTCTTTCCTGGAGCTGCTTCTTGTCCTTCTTTCTAGGGTAAGGAATGGAGTAAAAACTGGGACATGTGTTGCCTGCATCTGTGTGCTGGGGGGAGTTTCTTCCGGCTGCAACATTGCTGTTCTTCCTGCAGCCCCTCTTTTCTCTCTTGGAGGTTCTTTTTTCCCATGTCTGAAGGCACAAGGCTTTCTAGAGTACATGTCTGAAGCAGGAGAGTGAGAGGCAGTATTTCAGTGCAGAGTGATAGTATGTTTGCTGGGTATTTCAAAGTGCTGTGTTTGTCGCCAGCTCTGAAATAGTGCATTGTAACTGTGACAGGCTGCAGTGCAGACAAACTCTTTGTATTTTCAAGATGAAAAAAAGAATTGCCTCAGTCATGTAAGCCTTGTCTTGTATGTGTTTGTGGAAGGCAGTGAGAGAAACAGCTGAGGTGTGAAAATTCATCAGCAAGCCTCTGGTTATCAACATACCTGAAATGAAACTGCCAGGGGGCCTGCTCATGGTATTAATCCTTGTCCAGCGAGAGGAGGTCTAGTTTTGATTTCAGTGAGTACAAGATGCTTCTTTTAGCTGCTTCTTGTCAGACTCTGTGTGTCATTGAACATGATTCATTAGGCAAAAAGTTAAATGGTCAGGAAGAGCCAGGTCTTTCAAAGCTGTTGTGAAGCCAAGTCCAGTAAGTCTAGTGGGAGAGAGCGATCTGAGGATCTGAGCTTCAAGTCTAGATGAAACTGTGTAGTGGGTGCTCTTTGCAAAAAGCAACAGTGAGGTTGAGGAGAGTTCATTCTGCATTTTAATTCACTCGTGCTAGCCTGAACTTCAAAAGTCTTGATGGCAGGTGTTGAAGGGGCTATCTGCTCTTGCCAAAAGCTCATCACAAACAGCGATGCATGTAACCAGGAAAGTCAGTGCAGGCTGGTGAGCTCTCTGCTGAAAGGGACAGGTAAACTCCCGTCTGCTCTTACAAGTGAGGAGTAATCCAATTCTCCCAGGACCCAGAACATGGGTACTTTCGACTGTTTGGTCTGCTCACAATTTATCATGTGGAGAAGTTGTGTTCTTGCATAAATGGAGAGCAAACAAACCTTTTTGTAATTAAATAATCAGTTACCTAAATCTCATTTTAGTAAGCTGATCAGACAGTGAGTACAGGCTGCAGGAGCAGCCCTGGACCAAGGCCGAATAAGCACTTTAAACTTTGAATTTTGTTAGTTCTTGTTCTTCTCTCTGATAGCGTTCTCTTTCCCTCTTCTCCTGTGTGTCTAAGGCACATTCAGATCATGTTACTTCTTCACAGCACACTAAATGTTCAGCTCTCCCTTTTGTCTTGATAGCCTTCCTTATAACTCTCTCTAACCTTGTACATGATGCATATAATGGCACAGAAGAAGTCTTCACCTGTTTCTTGGTCTCATTCTGTTGCATCACTTTCTGGACAGCTCCAAAGCGTGTGCCCTCTCCTTCTCGCTCATAACGTAGCAGTTGTGTATCTTGCACAAAGGAATGAAAGCAAGACCATTTGTCTCAGGCCTGTCTCTGCAAGCTCAGGCACATATTGAACCTAAATATTACCTAGTTTTTCACACTTGCAGGGCAGTAAAACCCAAATCCTCAAAGCACAACATGAAATGTAAGTGCAATAGTTGTTTTTTACTGAGAATTTGGGGAAAAAAAGAAGACAACAAAAACATGGTTTTAAATCTTATCAGAATATTTTGCAGGAAGAACATTGAGTGTATGTAGGAAATAGTTCCCAGATCTGTACTAATTCATGGTGAATTTCCATATTGTATGAACAAAAAAATTGAGAGAATTTTATCGAAATCCTGATGACCTGCATTGCCTAGCTTAACATTAGACCTTTGTGTGTGGCTACTGCTTGCAAGAAGCGTGCTTGCCCTGCTCTCCTCCTACAGAGAGCAGAGATCAGTACCTCAGCAGGGCTGTGAAGGTCATGTGTGTTGTGCCATTTTTTGGAGAACCTCTCTCTTCCCATTGAGTCTAGAAAAAGCTTTTGGTTTTTGGGCACCTGTGTTCTGTTGAATGGGAGGTTTGAAGAAACTGAGCGAGCTGGTGTTCTTACAAGCCCTATGAACAGACAGAACTACCTGAGAATTTACTTCTATACTGTTAAAAGAACGATGTGAGAACTCTGATCACCATTTAGACCATGGAGCCTTTTGTGCTTCTGTCTTTATAACTACTGCTCTTCCAGGCCATTTATCTGGTAAAAGTGGTCTGCTATAGCACAGCAAATAAACGATTGTAATAAGGCACCTGATCTCTTGGAGAAATGTAAGTGTCATTCCACCAGGGTGTTCTGGTTCTCTAGTTCCCAGTGTAAGATTATGCACCTCAAGTTGTTTTCCAGAGCTGCTCACCTATGCTCATCATTACCAGTCTCTCCTACTGTACTGCTAGGAGCAAAAAGTGTGAAGGGATTCAGCAATGCAAAGAGCTCCCACTGCAGAGGCTCCCGAGGGTAGCAATGCCATGTGTGTGATGCCGGGTAGTGAGGACAGTCCATGTGGCTGAACAACAAGGATGCTACCCTTAGGCCCACTCCTTTCTCTGTTACAGATTTCTTGTGTGATATTCTTCTCTTTGTTCTAAAATAAAAAAGAAAAAGAGAAAGCCAGGCCCGCTTCCCTGTTGAAGGCATTGATATCGCATCCAGCATCCTTTGGTTTGATGCTAAGGGCTGTTGAATATCATAGAGAGAGACTCATGTGAGACAGAAGCTATTTAGACTGCTGTTCATGTTGAAGTCACAAGGAACTTCAGCTTACCAAAAAAAAAAAAAAAAATCCGGTTGACTGGAAGTGCTCCTTGTATTGTTGTTCCAAGTGATCCTCTTGTAAGAAGGAGCCTGCTAGTGTGTAGGGCAGAGGGAGGGAGAGTTTCTCCTTCTAGAGATCTCACGTGGTGTTTGCCGCCAGCAGCGCTTTGCTGGGATGTGCAGCGTACTGCCTTGCACTCTCAGCGGGCAGTCCTGTTAGCCCTGGGCCGCAGGAGGGCTGTGCTCTGGCCAATATGCTGAAGAGTTAGGAAAATGTAGGTCCTGGGCTGCAGCCAGCAGCTTAGGGTGGAGGCCATCAAACTGCAATGTTAACCAGCCCTGTCTTGTGGACTGAGAGCACGCCTTGCAGACCTGTGCGACGCTCCCCGTGTTTTGGAAAAGCAGGAAGGGTGCTGGCGTGACACCTTTCTCCCCAGAAGCCTGTGGGTAGGATGGGGACCAGGGAAGCCCATCTGCCCTAGGTCCTGTGCCAGGGAAGAAATGAAGTGAGTGGTGTTGAGAAGGTTGTGACTGTAGTTTTTCTCTAGTAGTGCAGGCAAACCAGCTGGCACCCATAAGACTCTGAACCAGCCATGCTTCCAGTATTATGTCTGACGGACCGGATTTCTAATTGGCATAGCTCTACTGAAGGTAGCACAAGTATGTCGATATTGCACAGCAGCGGACCTGGCTTGGTGGTTTTGTTCTCTTTCAGGTGCATCTGGATATTTGGACTACATGTCCAAACCCTGCTCGCTCAAATAATTCAAAGCCTGAGATTATGAATATACAGAAATAGATACTCTTTTTAAGGAACACTTTGTTTTTCATTGTCTGAGATTACATGTAATGTATAAAGATGCAGAGTTTAAAAAGCAGCAGTTTTCTGAGTGATAGCAAATGCTTGAGTTAATGTTCTACCAAACACTAGATGTGAAACCCAGAGGCAGGGCTAAAAAAGATATTTATTGAGGGAGTATCTGAGGAAGTTGTTCTTACTGATGCCAGCAGCTTCCGAGTAGTAGTTAGTTAACCAAGTGTTTGTAGGTTATTTTTTAATGACTAAGTCCATTGCCAGCAGTGTCTTCAGGAAAAAACAGCAAATGGAAGGAACAGGTGGTACACAACTTTTTCAAAAGGAAACAACATATTGTAGAACTGCAAGTGTCTGCTTCTACTTAATGCTCAGTCTTCAAACGCACTGTGATGCACTTCATTTATGTGAAATAAATTACTAGACCAGCCAATAGGCCTTTACAATACCTTTTTTTTTTAAAAAAAAATCCTTATTTTAGTAATTCAGTGGGGTAAAAACATATTCCTTGTTACCTCCTGCATGCTATACCAGGAGGCTGGGAGGCAGTAGGATAATAACAGTTTTGATTAGATCCCTCTCCATAGCAATTGGTGGGAGTTTCACTCTTGACTGCAATGGGAGTAGGAGCCAGGCCCTTTCTTTGTAATATACCGGTGATGTCTTCTGAGGCAGTATTAAAGAAGAGAAGCATTGCCCTTTAATTCTCACCTGAAAAGTTTAAATTAAGCAAGAGAAGTCTCTTTGTAGAGAGAAAACATCTTTTATTAGATTATCTGATATAGCAGGGAAAACAGGCAAGTTTGCAGGTGAGTGGTGAAGACCTGGATAAAAGCTTTTCTTGTTGTGTTCCCTCCCCTCCCCTCCCCAGCTGTTAGAGATGTTATCTCTATCTACAAGGTTTGCTTCACTTACAGCCTTTGAGCATAGTGGCTATAATGCAGTTATGGCTGGAGTATCTTGTGTTATTGGTGGGGAGAAAGCATTTCAGTGTGTAGCACTTGGAAATAGAAGCTTTTCTGTTATTTGCAGTCCTGACTCATGTCCTTTTCATAGATTTTTGTCTCCATTCTTTATGTCCTCACATGTTTCTGAAACCATTACCACTCAACAGGTGGTACATCAAGAGTAGTTCCTTTCTCCCATAAAGTCAGTTGTAGTTTTTTCCACTGGTACCAGTAACAACAGAGCCAGAGTTAAAGCTGTTTGATCTGATAGGGCAGTATGGAGGGTCTTACTGCAGCTCTGCCTAAAGAGAATGTCAGATTTTCCATGTGGCCAGGTCTGTAAGAGAAAAGGGATGACATCGTGAGAGAAAAGACATTACAGTCATAGGAGGAATCGGTTATTTTTCTTGCAGCTCTTAACTGCTGCAGGCATAAACATGCCTCATTATCTGAAGGCATTACAGTATCTCTTTCAGTGTTGCTTCTCACTTTGGAAGTATATGGGATTAATGCGAGCCATTCACCAAATCCTTGATTTTCAGACTTTGAAAGGTGGACTGTGGAATTCAGTTCATTTGTCTGAGTTTCAGTTAATTTGTCTGAGCAATGTGTAAAGGCAGGAGTTATTTCGCTTTAAAACTTTCATACGAAACCCCACTGTTCTTGCTTGGAACTGATTTGCTTTTTTACTATGATAATCATCTGGTTATTTTACTGCATGAGCGAAATACATAATGCTTTTTAGCATACACAAATCACGCGTCTTCTGTTGCCTCTCCTGTGGATATTTGTGTGTAGCTGAAGTAACTTTGCCAAGTCATTGGGTTTGTAATTCCTAGTCTGTTTAGGACTGGTGTCTCAAATCCTGATGAAATAAAGTCAACCCTGTGCTTCTAGGGAACACAGTCTGATTCAGTAGGGGGAATGTTAGCCCAGGAGTTGAGAGAGTTGGGCATGAATGGGACCACACAACATTTTGATCCTGAGCAAAAAACAGGAAAATACTTGTTTAGAGGTCCATGTCATTGTCATTCTTATTTAACCACCGTTGCACAGGGGGCTATTTAAGCTTTGCTGTTTTTCCTCATCAGATAGGTTTATAATTCACATGCTGGACAACATGGTGCTTTATGTTGCTAGACATTGATAGAAATGCTGTTATCTCACACTTCGATGCTGCAGTGGTGGTTGCTTTGAGCTGAGGCTTCCAAAGGCCCCTCTTCTGAACAAGTCAGGGGAATCAGGTGGCTGAAAACGTGAAAACCTCATTCCTCAATTTTTAAGTGCAGTCCTAGGAGAGATTTGACTGTGGCACAGAATTTTAGGTAAGAATTCAACTGATTCGTGTGCTCTTAGCTGAGCTGTTGCACTCAGACTGCTATTTCGAACTATTTGAATCCAAAGCTCAGAGCTAGGGAAGATACAATGCATCACAATGGTGCTGCATTTGAAATCCAGAACTTTGTAAGCTTTTGTTCTT
>NW_009614474.1:177656-183207 GCF_000690535.1 Cariama cristata | reverse complement strand
TGATCTTCCTATAGAAAAGGTTATGGGAATACGTGCAATGGGGATAGAAGCCACGTGGGGGGCAAGGCTCTCTGCAGTTTAATGCTTGCATTGGACAAAGGTTTTTGGACCTCAGACTGGTTTGGAAAAACACTGTTCAGGGAATAATGCCTGCCAAATACCCCTTGCTATGGAGGTGGGATGGGAGGTGAATGGAAAGGTGCCGGGGCTGACTGTTTCCAAAAACAAACCTGCACTGAGTATCAAATGAGTTTGAACTCATACGAGACTGTGGGTAAAGGGAGACTAGTGTTCCCCAGCCGTGTACAGCCCTGCGTGTTTGTGTGCCCTGTGACTGGGGGGCTGAGTTTAGGAGCCAGAAAAATACCATGTTACACTTCTGTGAAGGAGTTTAGTTCCAGAGCTGAGGCAGAGGGAGGGTGAAGGAGGAGCCTCCTTGGATATCCATTCCTAAAGTACAAAGGGAGCGTTAGTATCTCCAGTTTGCATACGAGGAGATGAGGCACGTCTCAAGACATTATCTGCAGACAGTAGGCAAGTCTGTGGCCCAGCTGGGATCAGACTCCACTCTCCTGAGCCCCATGCAGTGCTTTGTTGTTCCTTTCATCAAAGTGCCTGTTTCTAGTGTACATCTTAATTAACAGCTTATCCTAATCTAGCAACTAAGAAATAGCTCCATAGTGCAAAAGTAACAGTATGGGCAGATACATGTCTAAACTTATATTTTGTTTCTAATTAGAACAGGGGTGCATGCGTCTGAGGCATGTTATAATGTACGCAGAAGGAGAAAATGTGGATCCCAACCCATCAAGTAGAAAACTATTGCTTTGGATGAAAAGCTGTTGCTTTTTTCAAATGAATAGAAAGGAAAGTTTCATGTGTGAGCTGTGGGAGCTGACCTAGAAAGCCTGAACGTTTAAATACAATTCTGACTGATTCTGCCAGTATTTTTGTATTAACAATTACACATTTTCATAATAAGCAAGGGCTGAAACTAAAGATTGCTGTGCTTAAGCTCTGTATGTCAGAATGCAATTGTGCATGTTATGTTTGTGCTAGAAAGCTTGAAGCATCAGGACCAGATGCTTATTTATCTCTGAAATTGCTGTAGCTCCATTGATTTCGACAGACTTGCACCCACATGCATTTATAACAGCCAGCAAACAGTCTCTTGAGTCTTCGAAATGCACCATGAAGATACTGAGCAACATCTGTAACATAGCAACACGAAAGCCTTTATGCTGTTCTCGTTACTGCTGGTCTCAGAGGTTGGAGGTAAAAGTGAGCATATGGTGGAGGGTTTCCTTTCTTTTTGGTCAGGCTAGTCAAATTGTCTGGGAGTGTAATGCCTACCAAATTTAAAACAATAGCCAGTTATGGTAGTGGTGTGAGGACCCAGCTTTGGTTCAGTGAGAAGGATTGGGGAAGACATCACGCAGCACATCTCCATGATTTCTTCTTGCTTTCCATGGGATTAACACTTCCCTGTGTGAAGTCTGGCCTTCCTGAATCCATCAGAAAGTTTGCCAGCAGGATCTGGCATCTTTGTTTTTCCCTTCCAGGTCCCCTGGAGCACTGTTGCAGGCTGTGTGGGCAGCAGAAGTGCCCAGCTGCCATCCCATGGTGGGCCCTTTGGTTTTGCTGTGCTGTCTGGGGACGAAAAGGAAGTGCCTTTTGTGCACAGCAGAAAAGGAGGTACTGGGGCTGGGAAAATAGTCGCTGGCCAAGAGCAGCAATTATACATTACTCGGGATTGGCATCGCTGCTGGTGTGAATCAGCACCGAGGCCTGAGATCAGTGCCGCACCTGCTGCTGCGGCTGCTTTTTGCCTGCTGTCAGGTGTCTCACAGTCTTATGCAAATAAACCATTTAAGAAAATGAATTACTTGGATCAAGCCATTCTGGAAAGAATAGCACTAGATCCTATACAAGCCAGACAGATGCCTGCAAGATGTCCTATATTTACACAAAATGTAGTAATTAGGTTTTTCCCTGGTATCTTTCGTGTTTTTCACATTGTTTGCCCATTATTTCTGCAAGGGCAGAGGGGGAGGTAGCATGAGTGTCGTAACTACTGCCTGTAATTATGCAGCCAAAAGAAACAGGGGAAAAAAGCCTTCTGGATGTTTTCTACATCTAGGGATTTATTAGGTATCTTGTGCTGACAGAACAAGATGTAAAATTGCTTTTAGTGTTCATCTGTCACCATGTGAGATGGAAGAAGCAAGTCTCACAAAAGTACTGTAGCGCAGGATCTTGGCTGGTTTGTTTCTGCCCGTGGGCGATTCCCTCCCTTTTTAAAATGGTTTTCAGGTCTCACTGTGAATAGACAAAAGTGATTCTGTTTTTACAAGTGCGGTACAGAGGAGAGCACCTTTCATTTAAAGGATATTTCAAACCAAAATCTAGAGCTGAATTTGAAGTATTTGGTCTATTTCTGCAGCACTGCTAATCATTAACAAATAAAAAAATAATTTGCAGTTCGGAAAAATCCTGTAGCCTATTTGTCCCTGTGGGGAAATGTTACTTCTTTCACTGTGTTCTTTGGGGTAACTGCAATCATTTGGAAGAAAAAAGGTGAAGGAAAAGATGGTGTGTTCTACTGCACCTCAGCTGAAGCAGCTCTGCATTTTTTTAGCTACTGTAATGAAGCAAAAACCTGCACTCAGGAGGATGATAAAAACAAATGAGGGAACAGAAGCTGCTTACCAGTCGTCCTACCCAGCTCCTTACTAGTACCTGATGGATGAACTTGCACTGCTTAAGTCCTGTATCACTCCTGGCTGGAAAGGCCAGACAGCAATCAAAAAGAAATGGGGGACTCCCTCAGACTGTGCTCCTGTTGATGGGAGGGCACCACTGTTGAGATCCCTGGAGTCAAACTTCTTCTGTATCACATGATTGCAATGAAAGCAGCAGGTGTAAAGCCGGGTGGGCCTTCCAGCCTGTTCGCTGAGGCAAGAAGGTTCAAATTCAGCTGAGCGGTACATGGAGGGGCTGCCTGGTTGGAGGCCCGTGGGTTTCGTGGAGGATGTCAGGCTTGACATTAGAAAGAACTTCTTCACTGTTAGAGTTGTTAGGCATTGGAACGGGCTCCCCAGGGAGGTGGTGGAGTCACCATCCCTGGAGGTATTCAAAAAACGTTTAGATGTGGTACTTCAAGACATGGTTTAGTGGACATGGTGGCATCAGGTGTACGGTTGGACTTGATGATCTTTGAGGTCTCTTCCAACCATAATGATTCTATGATTCTATTCTATGATTCTATGTGCCATTTGGACACTGCAGGTGGCCTGGACAAGCTGCATGCTAGATAATTTTATTTGAGGTAGGGGCACACTCTGTGTCTTTCATGCTGACTTCACCCACCCTTCCTCAGTGAGTCTTTATAGCAGAGAAGAGTGAACGCCCTGACTGGCACAGGGGGCCTGCTGTTGTGTGTGGAAGTGTCTCCTGTATTCCCTGTTGAAAAGATGAATTTTGAAGATGCAAGCACTCTGTTTCTGGGAGTGGTATTTGTTTGACTGATCACACACAGCGGCCACTGATGTAGTTAGTGCAGTCTTTTTTCAACTGTAATCTCTTTGGGTGTGTTCAAATGTGAATGTCATGCTGCCTGCGGTTTTAGCTGAAGCATGTCAGGGAGTCGTGTCACCTCCTTATTGTGACCAGCCTTATTGTAGGCTTTTGGAGTGCTGCTTTTCTGCCGTGCAACCTGAATGAGTATCTGCCCATAAGTGACAGGCTGAGGACTGCCTTAAGAGGACTCCTGTAGGGTGTTTCCAGAAGCTACTTTCTCCAGCTAATGTACGGTGACGATGACGTTACAAAGATGTGGGATCTTAGAGCACTTCTCTGAGTGTGAACAGGTTTTGTATTTTGCTGTATGTCAGCTTAGTTATGGAGAGGAGAGAGGCGTGGGATGCTAAGGGTAGTAGCTTGCCTGGATGGTACATGTTTTGCAGGTAAGGAATAAAGCTGAGGCTGAAGGTTACCCAGCTCTCATGAAAGTTACAGACTATATTTGCAGAAGAAGCAATCTGCATCTCACTTTTAATCTTTAGAATTAGTGTCAGTGCAGAAGAGAGTAGGCAAGCCTCAGACAACTTTATTGTGGTTATGGATCATGTGCCTGGGCACAACAACTGTGATTTGTGGGTTCAGGGCATTTTTAAAGTGCATGACTTTGTGGATAAAACTTACTCTTGCAAGGGGGAAAAAAGAAAAAGGCAGAGGGACATTTAGACAAAGCAGAGTGACTGAGAACTGGTCCAGAAGTTTTCAAAAGGCAGTGGGGTATTTTTCTGTTTCAAACGTCGGTTTAGAGTCTTTGAGGAGGAAAACCCAAGCTTAGCCCTACAGGTCTGGAAATACTGCTCGCCTGTCTGCAAATCCTGTGTTTCCCCATCGCACAGAGCCCTGTGGAGCCTTTGGAGCTGGTGCAGACAGTGGTGTTTTGCAGAACCTTCTGCCAGAGGGGGCAATGTGACTTAGCACTGCAGCCACGTCATTGTAGCTGAGCCCTTGTTGTATGGCTAAGGTGGTGGTCAGTATGTCCTTCTCTGTCATGGTGCAGAGTAGACACTGCCCTGCCTAGATCAGGAAGCAGTATTAGCTTCCTAATTAGCTTTATATGGCACTTGGAAGTTGGGATTCAGGTCTAGGTTCAGTAGTGGCACGTGTGGAATCCGAAAGACATGGGGAAGTGGGGTGAAAGTCTTCAGTTTTGCATTTGCAGGTGCAGACATAATGAAGAGGTTCTCACGAGATGTTAGCCTACAGTGTGCTTTTCATATCAACTTTCACAAGAAGAGCAACGTATCTCAGGAGGCTGTCATCTACCTTAGGAGTCTGAAAATAGACCCCTTTGAGCAGGGGATCAGCAAAGGTGATGCAGCTGTGCTAATGAAAGGGCTTGGGACCTGGTCTGGTGAGATTGTTCCGTGGCCTCTTCTCCAGGCAGATTGAACAAAGTGTTTTAACTGTGAAATAAATCCATGTTCCTGAGAAGTGGCCTGTAAAATGTCAGTGCTTGCATTTCTAGAAAGGCTGCTTTCTTCAGCTCCGATTGATTTCCTCTGCAAATATGCTACCCAGTTTTGTAGGGTTACGTGAACTCTGTGTGTTTCAATATATGTGCTGGTAGGCTCTTTGCATGGGAGCTGTCACATTTACCACTTTGATTTAAAGCTGGCTTTGATTCTCCTGTTTAAATCTTGCCCTCCTCTGGAGATGTTTTTTTGATCTCCACTTGATTTAAAAAGTATGCTGCAGACCCTCTTCTCCACGGGTGACCAGCGGACAGGTGTATTGGTGAGTTGTTGGGAGGCGGGTGCAATGTTTGCCTCTGTGCACATCCCCTGTTGCAGAGGCCAGGCTGGGTATTTTAGGGGGCACTGTGTGTCTCCACAGAGGCCCTGTGATTGTGTGTCTCTTCTCAGTCTTGCATAATGCGGTTTTGTGTGTTGTGCTAGGTCATACTTTTCAACTGCAGGAGTTTTGAGCGCTGATTGCAAATTGAACAGGAAAGATTGCTTGGATTATCAGCAGG
>NW_009614474.1:148718-177645 GCF_000690535.1 Cariama cristata | reverse complement strand
AGAAGACATGACCTTTCTTCTGCTCCTTGGGGCAGAGCAGAGATTTCTGTAGCGTTCTGCTTTGAAACAAATTGCTAAATAGCAGAGATGTTCTTATCTATAACAGGTTAGCTGCTGAGGTGTCCATAGGCTTCCTAGGTGCTGAAGGAGATGGGGTGGAAAAGACATGAAATAGAGATAAGAACTTAAAAAAAAAAGTCATACAGAGATGTGGAAATAGCTTATTCAGGCAGGAATAACAAAATCTAGGAAAATTATGCCAAATCAAGCAGTGCAGATGAAAATTTTGCCTGAGCACAGAGCACAGGCTGTGACTGTTTACCATCATGAGGTTAGATCAGGGATAGTGTAAGCTGCAGGGGGTGCAGCAGCTAGGAAATAAAAATGACCATAAGGTCAGTGCTCAGAGCCAGGTAAATGAACCGTGCTGTAGGACAGGACAGGGGCAGTGCCAGAGCTCCCTGTAGATGTGACTCCAGAGGTGATGTATTCTGGTGTCGTCCTTGACAAGGAGAACGAGGCTGACAGTGACGGGCTATTCCTTAGGTCCTTGTTTGAATTCGTGGGGAATTTGCTGTGATAAACTTAGGACATATGGCCTGCATCTAAAGAACCAGTGAAAAACTTCAGGACTCTGTCATGACCTTCATTTTTAACAGTCTGCATACTTTACAGTACCTTGTAGTGTCTCTATAGCCATGTGTGATAGAGGAGCGAGGGGGAATCTAGCAAACACGAGCTTTGCAAGGGTCTGGGAAGAGCCTCTGACCTGCCTCCTGATGGACAGGGTGCAAAATCGTTCTAAAGGCTCTTCAGTAGAAAGAGGCGCTACGTTCAGCCCCACCTTTTGTAAAAGCCTGTCTTCATGTACGTGGGAATGATGCTGGTTTCAGGTCTTAAATGCTGGTGGAGAATAAAGGGAGAGGTGGTGTCTTAAACATCTAGAACTTTAAGTTGTCTTGTAGTAAAAGTAACTTTCAGATCCCCTTTTCTGTTTGCTGGCAGCTGGAAGATAGATTTCTGTTATCAAACACGATTACGACCTGAATATTTCTCCTGAGCTTTCAATATCAATTTTATGGCAAGTATTGGGGAAAAACACAGTTCTGCATGTTATAGGATACTTCTTTGAAATGTTTTTCTTTTAAAATACAAATGGAAAAAGATACATGTTAGAGAAATATAGGAACAGTTGGTGCATGATTGTATTATGAAGGATCTAAAATAGGCATAACAGTGGCCCTAGAACCTAACTACTGAATTACGGTAACTTTTGACCATGACATAATTTTGGGAGTGAGTACCAGGAGGTGACAGTAATGCCACATCTGGCTTATGCATTCAGGTAGGGAATCTGACAACTTACCTAGACTTCCCAGACCAGATGTTTTGTGTGTTATATGAAACTGCAAAATTTAAACATGTAACTTCTTCCCCAGACCAATCCTTTCTTATGATCTCAGTTTTGACCTTCATATCCGTGTCTGCAGCCCAGCTAACTTCTGTGATTTAGCACTGTTGCTGATCCTTTGCGGTTCTGCTGGCTGTGCAAGAGCCAAACTTGGCTGCAGTGCCAGATTTGCGGTGCAGCAATGGGAGTGTTTGGGGAAGAAGGTGCTAGTTAGTATGCATATGAGTGGCAGAATGTGGTCCTTGAGAAGTACAGAAAAAAGATACTGGGGATGGAGGAGTTACCTAGTCCAAGCTGGTGAGTGACTTTTCTAGGAATGATAATTTTGTGCCACATAATGGAAATACTAGAACCGACCTAAAAAAATGGGTCAATGAGGTGATGGAAGCTCAGCAAGTGGTGGAAAACAGTCCTGGCTTTTCTTGCTCTTTATTAGCGTGATGCCAGGATTGGTCCAAAGTTTGATGTGCACATAAAAGGACTCTCTTTGTGACCAGGACTGGCTTTGAACATTGTGATAGAGGGCAGAGCACGGTATAGTATCTCTGTGCGTGTCGGTCCCATTGCCAACAGAAAGGGAGAGTGGCGTTCAGGCTGGCTGTGCTCAAAATCCAGCTCTGCTATTGACTTCCCGGGTGACCTCAAGCAATATAAAAATAGGCTAATGCTGCAGAACTGTGGAGCAAGCTGCTGTTGTTACATGTGTATTAGTAGCATTGCTGTTAGGAGAACTGGTTTAATAAACGGAAACAAATTGTCGGTGAATAGTTTACCATTTTTTTGAGAGAAGCCTACAGTTTACTGCCTGCAGAGCACCGAGGAGTAACTAGTAAAAGCTGCTTGAAGTCCTAGCCAGACGGTAGAGCCAAATTGTGATTATGATTGCACATCACAAAAGCTGTCTGTTTGGGAGGAGATTTAGCTATTTGTTCATTCATGGCTTAGACCCCATCACGCAACAGCAGCCACATTTGTGCAAACACTTGCTCATGCTGTGACAAAACCACTTGTATTGGCGGTTGAGAAATGTAGCATTTTTGTATTAAAAGGCAATAGGTAAGCTTTGCCTGTAGGTGTAGACCTGGTTAAGTAATATGCTATTAAGCTCAATTAGAGTGGCACAGTGAAAATAGATGTAATGCTTCTGCAATGAAACAGCATGTAAAGACCTGAACAAATGAGACATTGTTACTATGAATAATGCTCCCTCATATGAGTGGAACCACTGAAGTCAGGGGCCCTACACCTCTGTTTCGTGGTGTATCTGTTACTATTTTGTTGACTTTGTTTTGATGCCATATGTTGGCTGAAACGTGTTTTGGTTTTAATATTTTAATATTTTAATTTTAAAACTCAGTCACTGCAACTTGCCAATGCAGGGGACAAAGCATCTTCTGGGATCCTTTCTGCTTTGCTGGTGTGGACTGAAGAGGAGCAACCTCTCTGTTCCCTTTCTCCCCAGCCATACAAGATTGCAAGCTAGGTTGTCCTGTGATAATATGCTTTCTTGAGTGTATGTAAAACCATCCTGTCTCTGCATGATCTGTGTAATACATGGGAAAAAATTTCCCATCTACTAACTGATGAGGGCAATTTCCTGTAAGCAGATCTTCTTGTGGTCTCTGGTTTCCAGCCAGTTCTATTTTTACTGCCTTTTTCTTCTTTTTCTCCCTGCTAGTTTGTGGTTTTTTTTTTGTTTTTTTTTTTTTTTTAAAAAAAAAGGGATGTTTCCGTTTGGCAATCTGTTACTATAATGGTTCTTACACCCAGACAGACTACAGTTTTAAAAGGCACCAACAAAAGCTGTGAAGGTAACATATATCCTGATCACATTTGATTAAAGCTTTTGAGCCACATCATAAAGTCAGCATCAGCTGATGGGAGCAGATGACAGCAAAACCTTGACTGTGCTGGTTATCATTGCCAAGCTAAAGCCAAGTCCAAGTAATTCTGTATTACTCTAGTGAAAATTGTTTTGTTCCTGACATAGCGAACCCTTAGATTGATGTACCATGTTACTCGTGAATAAGGATCTATAAGCATGTAAGTAGTTGCAGTAGCAGGCCTGGAAAATTCACCTGACTCCAGTGAATAAAGCTTGGGAGGCTTACACTGAGGGTGCAAGAGGAATCTAGCAATCTAAAACCTGGTGTCAGTGAAGGAGGTCTGAATGCATGGGCAGAGTGAGGAAGTGAAAGGAGATCCGAGTAGGAGGGCAGGGATGTGAGAGGGGAGTCATTTAGAAGTCACTTTCCATTAATGTAAATGGAAATCTTGGCTGCAGTTACAGAAACGTCATGCTGCAAGGCATGTGTGTGTTTAAAACCAACTTTGGTCTGTTTGAACTTTTTCCCAAGACTTTGGGAACCTCTCAAAAAACAGTTAACATCATGCAGGAGAGTGGGTCAGAGATACAACTTTATGATGTTAGAAATTGTGCTTGAAAGGCATTCTGATAGCCAGATTCCTAGAAATGTAAAAGGAGGAAAGCAAGGTAATGCCGTGACAGATGATACTGTCAGCTTTTGAGCTCTGTGGCCTTACTTGAAGAAGATTTGGTCCTTCTTCAGGCATACTTCCCCCCGCCCCGACTTTGCAAATCACATCAAGAAAATTCTGCAAGCAAAATGCCAGAAGAATGCAGCACACGCACAGGGCAAAGGGTGGGTTTCCTAATGGAGGGACAGTGGATGTGTACTTCAGTGCTTGCAAACAGTTGCCCTGGTTTGTGCCCACAGTAGAGTAATTAGATATTTAAATAGGAAGCTGAGTATCCCTGCTTTCTCACAGATAGTAACAGTTGACAAAAGATGCTGAGAACTTAGCCCCAGGAGTCACTGGACATCTGAAGCACAGTTTGTACAAGTTGGATCTAGCAACGTTTTCCTTCCATTACGTTCGTGTCTTGAATGGTTGTTGACTACGTTTTAAATGTAGTCAACATCTGGTTGATCTGGTCCTCTAATCTTGGTAAGGGGAAGCATTTGTCAAATTACCTCAAGGTTTTTCGCGTGGTTTCTGGGTCCTGATCCTTTAAGCCACTAAGGCACTTGCTAGTTTTCGGTGAACAAATGCTTCCGTGTGTTTTGAAGAAATAAATTATATTCAGAAAAGCATGTGCTGAAGTGGACCTTTTTCACATGAAATGTTGGGAAAATTTTTGTGCTACAATGACAACAAATCATCAGAGTGGCAGATTGGAGAAGAGGTGTGACTTCTGCCCTTTTGACAAGGTGCCACCATGGCTTTGAAGCATTGCTGGGGGCTGGGGGGAGCGTTTCTGGTCTTCATTAGACACAGCTGCAGCCTTCACAGCAGTAGCATTGGACTTGGGGCTGACATTTCATTGCAGGAAATCATAGGGTTATTGCATGCTGTTCCTGACAGTTGCAACATCACTTGGACTGAATACTGCTGGAGGTAGGCTGGCAGTGGTGTTTGCTGTGAAGCGTCCTCACGAATGGAAACTATTCGATAGAGACACAATAGTTATTAGCAAGACGACATTTCTGTTCTGAATCCCTCCTCCTTTTTTTTTTTTTTTTTTTCTTCCATGAACTGTTTTTTAAATTACCTTTGGGCTGGAGGGCCTCATTCACTTTTATTCTAGCAACGAATAGTTTGGTATGAGTGGAAAATATCTTAAAGAACAGGAGGGGCTTTTTGTTATTTCTGAACTCCAAAGGTGTTTGCTTCTGTTATGTTTTTATTCTGAATTCATTTTGCACTTATATAACCATGGATGACTGGAAAATGTTGAATTGATCGTATAGCTAGTGCTGCAGGTGGACTGTTTAAAGGCATTTATTTTTGAAGTGCTAAACTGAGGAGTGTAGACATTAAATAATAAAGCAAATAAAGTTGCCTTGGAATGCTGCTATTTCCTATTGCTTTAGGAAATCATAGGCTTCCTTCCTCCAGAAAAATAATCAAGTACAGTCTTAATTTTCAAGCCCATAAATAGACTCTAGGGGATTATGTGCATGATTAATTATATTCCTACATAAGACTTTTTTCCCCTAGGCTATGGCCAGAACTCTTAGGTGTGAATGTTGTGTTTGCTTTCTGTCTGCTTAAACATCCTTCTGCTCTGGGTTTCTGGTTGTGCAGAAGGGATGTCATTGAACTCAACTCCTGTCCTAAGAACGACCTCACGGTCAGTGAACCTGCAGAGTGAGTGGAACAAAATATGCAAAAATTTAAAATGGAGAGGATCTGCTGCAATATCTGGAGTCCACTATGTCTGGGGATGGAGTACAAGCTTGGAGAAAAAAATGGTCCATTCCGATCTGGCAATGCCTACGTCCCAAGTAACATCCACACTGTGCATTGAGAGCATAGGAAGGACGCTACTTTTTAAAAAAACCTCTCTCATGTAACCCAGATTACACCTCTCTAAAGAAAAAGTGTGTTTATACTACCAAAGGAGGGACTCTCATCTGGTGTGTTGTTCAACAGCTGTAGAGACGATTCCTTCCCAATTGCAGCTGAAACCCTTGAAGCTTCAGATAGTACAGGCTTGGTGTGTGTGCACCTTCATCTGTACAACTTGGTTTTCCTTAGCAAAACTAAACAGTTCACTGTTGTCCACATCTTTGGAAACAGAGATTTCTTGTTTGACTTTAGGCTGATTTGGGCTGTAGAATTCTGCCCCCCTCCCTGCTCTGATTTTAAATGTTCTCCATGAGGCAGGGCAATGAGCGCTCTAGGTGAAGCATACGGGATCCATCTGGGAAGTGTCTGTGGATGCAGGTGTAGACCAGACAGTCGAGGCAGATTCTTCAGGAGCTTGAGAATTATCAGAGGAAGTAAAGAGGTTTTGTGCTTCTGTGGGTGGAAGCCAGTTTATGCCAGTACTTTCAGGGCTCTCCTAGCATTGGCTCAGCTAATTGAGAACCATCGAAGGCCTTGAGTGATTGCATTCTGTAAAGCTCCTGGTGCCTTTCAAAAGTAGAAAACCATTATCAAAGCGATGCCACAAGGACTTGCCCAAATGGGTTGTTTTATCTGCCCAGTTTCTGGCCTTTAGGCAACTGTCCTTCCAGTTTAATAATACTGAGTTCTACCTTTCATTTCTACTCTTTAAGTCACCAAGGCATCTCTCTTGTCCTCTACTCATGCGAAGCAAGAAAGGATTCAAGACACAGTCCAGGCAGGAGAGTGGGGACAGCCTCTCTGAGGCTCACTGAGCGTCAGCACGGGGCTGCTCCAGGCTGATGCAGGGTCTCATAGCAAGAATGCAGTGATGAGACCTATGTGAGGAGCTGAGATTCTCATCAACGATGCAAACCGTAGCTTTGCTTTCCTGACATGCATGGGGCAGTTGGTAAAGGGCTAGCTTTACTGGCATTTTCTTTGCTGGAGGCTTTTCTGCTAAAGCAGGTGCCCTGTGTACCGATCGGGCTGCCCAGGCTTGAAGCTGGGACTGAGAACTGATCCCTGGATTTCTAAAAATCATAATCCTGGATGTGTGCTTCTTATTTCTTTACCTACTGTGCATCTCAGACTTCTGTCTTGCATACTTTTCCATTTCTTTTTTTTCATGCAATTTCTTTTTCTCCTGGTCCCTTTAACGGGAGGGGCATGTGCATTAGTGTAAGCTTTAGCAGGACTTCAGAAAACAGATAGGTTTGTGTTCGTATGGAAGATTTTATCCCCTTTTTGTGTTGTTCTTGTATTAGGACAGCAAGTATGGTTTAATAAACAGCACATAAAACATTCATGGTTTTGTGAGCCTATAACAACATGCAGTGTTTTATGCAAGCTGTAAAACATGATACTGCTGCTTCCATTTAGAAGCTTGTGTGCACTTTATTTCTTTCTTTGATGTAATTCAGTTGACAGCAGTGGGGTTGTTCCTGACTTACACCTAGATAAGTGAACAAGGAGTAAAGAGCAACACAAGTTCACACCCAGTGTGTGCTGTCTCATTTGCTCATGCTCTTATGTGTAGCAGCAAATGCTTTTAGGGTACTCCTGAGGAATGCATCAAAGTAGTGTCTCAGATACCAAGTTCAAGATGAGGTACAAGTTTAGCTAAGGGCTGTATAAAGCCAGAGGCTTGTGATAAGATTTTTAATGAAGGTGAAAATCAGTACTTTCAAGTGGGGAAAGGACTAACATCCACTGACCTGACCAATTAACAGGGGGGACTGTGATTATTTTATTTTATTTTTTTTTTCAATTGTATTTCTAATTAAACTGGACCAAAGGGTTATTTTAAATGGGTTGTTTCTGGACAAGTAGTTGCTGATATGAACAAATGCAACCCTGCTTGTGCAGAGGGGGTTGGACTAGATGATCTCCAGAGGTCCCTACCAACCTCAACTAGCCCGTAATTCTGTTCCAGGAATGCACAAGGACTTTTGCTTTATAAAAAGTAGTTTGCTTTGTGCTCTCCTTAGTTTTCTGACTGCGTGTTTCATTTGGGACGTTTCCAGTTTGTGAGTTACCTCATCTCATGTTCCTCCTTGCCTTCTCCTTCCCTCCACTGGGACTGAATCTCAGATGTTGATGTTTCATCATGGTAATCTAGGAAACTCCTGCCTTTTTATGGTAGTTCTTGCACCTTTCTTAGCTGTGGGTGTTTTTGCAATGAGAAATAAGAAGCAGGCTCCAGCACATCAGGCCTCACTATGGCTGGCCAGAGCCTGGCTTTATATTTGGATCAAAACATCTGAAGTGTGCTTAGGTGGAGCCATCTTCTCCAGTCTGCTGGTGGGCTGTCAGTAGCTTGCTTTGCCTTTCCCATGCCAAAACTGTCCAGATCACATTAATAGTTTGGGCCTGTGCTAAGATGTTGAATATGACTAATCTCTTTGTCCAGAGAGCTTGGGTTGAAGCATCCTCTTAGCATGAGCCAGGGATTTACAATATGGATGGTGGGTGAGTCTGATCTGACATCAGGCTCTTAACTGATGATGAAACCATGTGCTTAGTGTCTTCTGTTCCTCTGGGGCTTTCTGAGGACAGCTTGGTCCTGCCTGCACATCTTGCTCAGTTTTCTCTTCAGCCGATGCTCTGTTGTGTCCTAGTTAGCTTTTTCTTCTGTGTACGCAAAAACTGGGTGGCTCTGAAAGAGAAACATCTTGCTCTCCTGTCTGCAGCGTTTCTAGGTTAATAAATACAGATTTTACCATTGCTCATCTGATGGAAGAAAAAGTATTCTAACTGGTGAAGATAAGTCATCATTATTTAGGACTACTGCAACTTCCAAACCTAGGTAATAAAGGGTCAACACACCAAAGATTGATACCTGGGAGTTCAGAGCCAATTTTTTTTTTTTAAATTAGGGATTATTTTGTTTGATGATTAGATGAATAGGAACAGCAGTAACTAAATAGGCAGCAAGCCTGCCAACGGCTGTGGTGGGCTCATGATGAACGCTGTTAAACAGTTGACACACAGCTCAAATTGTGTGCAGAAATCAATGTGGGAAGTGAACCGTTAACCTTGGGACCTGCAGAGGCCGAAATATAGAACCTTGCTGCTTGGAGCGCTTGAAGTAACTTGGCGTTTGGAGGTGTGCGTGTAGGGGAGACATTCAAATAAAAGCCACATAAACAGCTCCAAATCCATTCCAAGTTGGCTGAAGGAAGAAGGGAAGGGAGAGGGGTAAGTATCTGGTAGCTGTAGATGTGTTGCCATGGTGACAAGAGCTGATAAACCGAAGCAAAACCGGGACTAATCTATAATTGAAAAGTACAGCGGATGCAAAGATGCTTTGCTGTTTGCAGAGATTCAGGTACATAGTAGTGAACCTGCTGCTACATCTATTGTGCTCAGTCCTGCCCTCGTCCTGAAGAGTACTTTTATTTACTGCTGGTTTCCAAAGGTTCCTTGTCACTTAAAACACATACATTTGTTTCTTTTAACAGCAAGTTAGTGACACCTGCCAACATCTGTTCCCAGTCAGAGCTTTTAATGTACTGCACGTAGTAGGCTTATGGTACACATACTCTTATCTGTTAACCCTAGTGTCTTCAAAAAACGAAGCCAACTTTGGTCTGTAACTTCTGGAGCTGGTGACTCTGCATTTCATTTGCACTATGGAAGCTGGATAGTCCTGTAAAGACATGACATTAAAGCCTTAAGTCAGCGAAGCCACCAAGCACATGATTTACCGTAAGTGCTTAAGTGCTCTGCTAAGTGAGGGTGGATTGCCCAAGTGCCTTAAGTTATACAGATACTTAAATGCTTTGTAAACTCAGTGTTTAAGGACTTCATCCCAAAGGATGCTGTAGGAACTTCCACTGAAGTAAATGAGGATGAAGGGGACCTCATGCAGTGCTGAACAGCTATAAGAATTGTGTGAAAGCAAGGACATTATTGCTATGCTCTTGCATATTTTACCATGAAAAAAACCAAAACACTAAAAGCCATGATTTCTGGGTTTTGGTGTTTTGTTTTTTTTTTTTTCCCTTTCATTTGTTGAATGTTGTGTATAGTATGGTAAGAATTTGGATAATTTAGTATTAAAACCCACCTTGAATATAAAACCAGTATAGGTTGGAAACAGGACAGAACTCCCCAGACAATCCATCCTTTCAAGCATGTCCTTTTAATTTCCGGAGACATTTTTAAAAAATGTTAAAATAGGAAGGAAATCTTTGCGTTCAAAATCATGTTTATGATCTATCCCTTACAACAATTTTCAAACTGATGTTAAACACACTGGGGTACTTGTCTTTTAATGTTATTTACAAATGTTAATGGAGCTGCGTGCTCTGTTTTATTTGTGTTTAAAACAAGATAGTTTACTTTAAAAACAAACAAACAAAAAATGCTGGTATAAAATGCTGACTCTCTGCCACATCTAGGATTTTTCCCTCTGGCCCAAGTCATCTAAAATAATAGAAAATCTGCTGCTTTAAATGGAAGTTGAGGCAGTTAAAGTAGTAGTCTCTGTCTAGAGAAAGTGTGTATTTACACCATATAAATGAAGGAAATTGTTTTGTTTTGTTTTTTCCCCTTGATATTTAATGGTGACTGAGCTAACAAACTCTTTGGGACAGAGATCTTCCTCTGTCTTTCAATAATGCCAACATTTTCAAAATCTCAGATCTTTTCTGCTATGCAAGTTCCCACCCAATGAGAATAGGTGCACTTAACTTCATGCAAAGCAGCGTTTTTACCCCACCAGAGAAGAGGTGCTGCAGTTGCTGGAAAATCCATTTGCGATACGCTTTTACTGCTCCTTTTCCACCCACAACATTGATACTATACAACACCTATGCATCTGTATAACTTTGCTGTGTGTTTGTACAGTACCTGGTACAATGCAGCCCATTCTCAACCATATCCTAAACACTGTTGCAACCAAAATAAGCAGTGATAATCTTTGGCTTAATAGGTGTAACCTACCATAAATTTGCTCACAAAAGTGTTCAGGTGGAATTCTGTTGTGTCAAGGGACCAACAGGAGTGTAGATGGAAAGGAGCACTTCCTCTGTGGGAAAACGGAGGAACTAAGAGGAGCTTTTCGGTGTGGTGCCTGCTGGTTGAGCTGTATGAGTCAGAGCATGTTCAAAGAGCAAAGAGGGCAGACCTGCAGCATTGCACCCTGCCACAGCCCCCGTTTGGTGCCAGGTAGGATGGCAGCGTGGGGGGCAGAGCTGTAGTGTCGTTTGGTTTCTGCTTAATAGGCCAAGGAGGTGCTGAGACATCAGTCCCTTTTAGAAAGGTGCCTGCTTTGCCTTGCTGCAGCCATGGCAGTCACTGTCAGGGATTGGAGCTGCTGAGGCTGAGCAGCTCCTGGGAAGCAGCCCTGCGATCCAGATGGTGCTCGAGCAGCTGCAGGTAGGTTAGCTTGCTCCTACCCTGTCCCCTTGGCAGGGCACCACAGCATCAGGTCTGGCCTTGCAACAAGTGAGCAGAACATGGGGAAGAGGACTGCACCTCCATAAAGTGGGGCCAGTAAGAACCCAGCTGAGCACAAGAATGGGAGAAGCTGTGGTTGTAAAAAGATGGTATAGAATGTAAAATTGTAAGAGACTATCGCTTCTGCAGAGTGATTGAGCACCACTCTGAGTTTGGTGGTGGTTGTAAGGTTGAGTTTTTTGGTACTGCTAGTGAGGCATGTAAGCCTTGATATGAAGGAGGCAAATCAAATCCTTCCCTGTTGAGCAAATCATTAACTCCACACTCCCTACAGGAACGTTTTTCGTGTTGACCTGACTAGTTCAATGCGAGACCTTTCAGGAAAGAAAAATTTTGTGATTGGACAAAAAGTTTCAGTCTTGTTGCAATTTCTCTTCGATTTGGGGAACAGGAGTGGCAAAACCCAAATAAACCCCTTAAACAGTCAAGGAAAAAGGCTGGAAGGTTTTGTGGATGTTTTTATTCTTGCACTTTCTTTTCATATTTTTCCAGTTCAGATACTGTGTATCCCTTGAACTTAAGTATTTACCCCAGTACTTCTAAGGCTCAGAGCTGTGTGCAGGAGGAGGAAAAAGGCCATGCGTTCTCTTTGCCTCCTGCCCACTCCTCCATACTCTGCTCAATTACTTTCTGTGTTCATACAAATAAAAAAGATAATAGTTTTCCTCCTAACCTTGCTTGAAAACAGCCCTCATTAAACTCATTGCTGAGAGGAGGATTGGATGGGTCACCAGCGTGTTAAAGGACTTCTCTGTCCAGCTTGGGGAGGGCCTGACGTAAGGAGCAGCCCCACCGCGGCAGAGCTGAGGGCGTGGGGACAGACGGTGCCTTTTAACGTGACCCTAATTGAGATCCCTTATGGAGATCTTGCGGCGCCTGGGGTGGCCCTGGGAGAACAACGTGGTGGTTCTTCCCCACCAGCCAAAGTGCCTCTGTGCTCCGCCAGATCTGTGTTGGCGTAGCTGCTGCTGCCTGCTGGGGTGAAATTGGCACAGAGCTGCCTCCGGCCCTTTTACTACAGACAGGCATTGCAAGGAGACAAGACTTTGTCGTCTAATGGCATCCTGCTGCTTGAAGAAGTGATTGGTCTTTTTATGGCATATATAGTGTTTTTCTTATGCTTTCCTAGCTGCTTTTTCTCACCAAATGACCCAGCTAGTGCCTAGAAGGTGTTCATGGGATTGCTTCTGAATTAAATCTTTCTGCAGTGTAGCAATATGCACCCCATGGTGCATTGCACATCACAGAAGATGGAAGGTTAAAATCTAGCAGAAAGGCTCTTTGCTGCCCCTAGCAGCAGGATATTAGCTCAGAGGGAATGTAGAGGGATGAAATGATGGTGTATGAAATTGAAAATCACAATAATGGAGGGGTGAAGCAGCTGTGCTGGGAGCTGCCAAAACCGGGAAGTATTTGGTATGGGTGAAGGAAGTTGGTTAGCCACAAGTTCCAGCTCCTTCCTCAGTTCCCTCGCTGTAGTTCAGGGGTGTAGTGCACACAGCGGTGCTAGTGCTGCTTTACTTTTGATTCACTGTCCTTGCTGATAAAAAATTTCTTCCAGTAACTGCTCAGATTTTTAGTGCTTGGGTAGACCTGTTTTTCATATCCACCGCACACTCTCTCTGTTGCGCACAGTCATCTTGTAAATGTTTGGATAGGATACTGTTATCATATCTCTTTTTGGTATTGTCTGAACTTACCTCCTGTTAACTTAGTCTTTCTGTATAGGTCTTACTTTATTGAAGTAAACTTATTTTTATTGCTGCAGCAAGCTGGATAGGCAAAGGGAACGAACTCCAAATAATCCTCACAGAGAAATGGCTATCAGTCTGTGGTGTTTATGGAGGGGCTGCGCTGACTTTGACAGCTCTGCTGACCTGAACGGTAGCTGTATGACACAGGTGAGGAGGGGGATGCTGCTGATGCACAAATGAAACCAAAATGTGTCTCGTAATATTCTGAAGTCTTATCCACAGTTGTATTTGGTTCAGTGGCTCAGCAATTGATTGCTTAAATCTGAGCTTTTTTCCTGCCCTGTCAGCTTTATCCTTGGCCACATCAAGTACTCGGAGCAAGTTGCCTTGGAGAATTCAGCCTTTGGCTGCTTCTAATTCAGAGGACAGATTTTCTGGATTGTGAATAACATGCTTGCGTCCTTGCATTTCCCTGTGGTTCTGTCAAACCGTAGTTTTTGTATTTCAGCTTAGAGGGACAACGAGAGGTGGAAAGGGAAGAGTTGAAAAAGGTCAGAACTGCATTCAGTTCAGGAAGAAATGTGGTACTTTGCACCATCATGGCCTGCTGGGTACAGTGGCCGTCCTCTTGCTTGTCGTGCAGCCTGGCACTGGCTCTGGTGGGCACATAAATGAATGAACACCTAGTTGCCATTGAGAGACTTGGCTTTCTATAATGCAAGTACAGCACTTCTGCCGTATAGCAAACCTACCCGGCTTTGAGCATTAGGAGTTTTGCACCAGGCTGCAATCCTGTAGATGTTTAGGGTTTGTTTGTACCTGTAGACATACCTCACTCTAATACAGAGGTGAAGGAATGGTGACTTAACAGTAAGTAGACTGTGTAACAATGTAGTGGCTACTTAAACAAGCAATTTACTTTGTGCTCTGTATTAGTTTCCTGTTTGTGTGTGAATTTTTCACAGACCTGTCAGTCCTATGCAGGGGTCTGAGGAGATAACAGAGGGAATCACAGGGCCACTTTAGCACGCTGCTTACAGCAGTGTCTCTTCTGGGCTAAAGGCTTTGCTGGTACATGGGTATATGGCTGCGGCAGCATCGCTGTGAGCATTTGTGCTTGTGAGAGTCTGAGCTTCCAGAGCAAACCTTATCCTCTGTAAGGAAGAGGAAACGTGTGTGTCCTGGGGTGAGCAAGCTGGGGGAGCTGTCACACAGAATGGTCAGGGTTGGAAGGGACCTCTGGAGATCATCCAGTCCAACCCCCCTACCAAAGCAGGGTCACCTACACCAAGTTGCACAGGATCACGTCCAGGCGGGTTTTGAATGTCTCCAGAGAAGGAGACTCCACAGCCTCTCTGGGCAGCCTGTGCCAGTGCTCTGCCACCCTCAAAGTACAGTTGTTCTTCCTCATGTTCAGGTGGAACTTCCTGAGTTTTGGTTTGTGCCCATTGCCCCTTACCCTGTTGCTGGGCACCACTGAAAAGAGTCCGGCCCCATCCTCTTGACACCCACCCTTAAGGTATTTATAAGCATTGATGAGATCCCCTCTGAGTCTTCTCTTTTCCAGGCTGAACAGACCCAGCTCCCTCAGCCTTTCCTCATCAGGGAGATGCTCCAGTCCCCTCATTATCTTCATTGCCCTCCGCTGGACTCTCTGCAGTAGTTCCTTGTCTCTCTTGGACTGGGGAGCCCAGAACCGGACACAGCACTCCAGATGTGGCCTCACCAGGGCAGAGCAGAGAACCTCATGCTGGTGCAGTGCCACAACTGTCAGACATTAAGCGTAGGGTGAAAGAGGCTGCTTCAACAAAATGATTCATGTTTATTTGGGAAGCGCTTCTGAGTAATTTGGTAGGCTTGACACCAGTTTGTGACAATACGCTTTGAAGGGTTATTGGTATCATCAACTAGCTTGTGCCTGACTGCTGCTTTTTCGCAGCTTCTCTTGCCCTATTCCTTCTGGAAGAACTGGGTAGGTGGTGTGATTTAAATTTTATCTTTCTCCCAACCACAGGAGATACACACGACATGGTAGATACTATGATGTATCAGGTTCCCTTGGTCTATTCACTGGCTTCTTGTGTGGTTTAGTAATGCCTTTAAATCTAGAAATACTTGCTTTCGTATAAAGCCTACACCTGTGGTTTCTGTCAGCCATGGCTATAAGAAAATGAGTAGCTAAGACCAAGATCTGAAATAGCAATCTATAACTGACTGTTTGCCAGAGCTGTGTTTCTGTCAAGTATTTATGGTGGTGTAAGAATGAATGACAATGAATTTTGTGTGGTTAATAAAACATTAGAACTGAGCTAATTTGGGCATGTAACCTTGTAAAGCACGTAGTGCCATCTCTGAAATAACAGTGATTTCTTAAACACGCCTGCATAAGAGCTGCTTCTGAAGCAGCTATTTATACAGGATGTTTAAGAAACTGTTTCAGATATCTTCCTCAAGAAGTGTATTTCACGTTTCTTACTCCCAGGTTTTATTGCTTGTATCTGCCACAGTTTTAGTTAAGTGAGGACAGTTTTCAATAAGGTTACTTTTGCATTTAAAGTCACAGGTAATATGCTGATGCTCTTCTTGAAGAACCATGTTCCTTCAGTAATCCAATATGTTATGAAATGGCCTTCTATGCAGTGATATAAACAGCCATCGGCTTTTTGCAGAATCACAGAATTGATGAGGTTGGAAGAGACCTCTGGGATCATGGAGTCCAACCTTTTTCCTAAGACCACCGTGTCAGCTAGACCATGGCACTAAGTGCCACGTCCAGTCTTTTCTTAAACACCTCCAGGGATGGTGACTCCACCACTTTCCTGGGCAGCCCATTCCAATGCCCAACGACCCCTTCTGTAAAGGAAACTACTTGTAATAGTTAGAAAGGAGAGGTAACACATGTTTTAGTAAATTAGGGCGGATGCAGAGGAGTGAGTTGAATGGAATATTGGCTTATTGAAAGTGATGAGTGCAGTGTATTGGGTGGAGGGTACTGGGTAGATGATAACCAGTACAAGCAGCTATGGAGGCTCTCTGTTATTTCAGATGGCAGGAGTCCCGAGTCCTGGTTTTCCAAAAGCATGTGAATGAAACATTCACAGTAATTATATTTATCTGCATATTTCTTATGTTGATTCGTGATATTGGCATCAGGGTGTTACATTCAAGGTTGCTTGACCCTGGAAACTGTTTGTGCTCATGAGAGTACAAAATGCCACTTTGCCTGTGATTGTGCAAATGAGACCCTGTTGCGACTGGGTGGATGAAACATAAGTGTAGAGCTTACTTCTACCAGCAGCCAGACTTCTTAAAGCAGCTCAGCTTGGAGAAATGGAGAAATCTGTTTCTGGGGTCCACCCAGGAGAAGCACCCAGCTACTTTTAGGCAACCTGATGAAGATACATTTGGCACAACAGCCTGATGTGAGTGAGCACTGCCTCAGGGAGTGTGGTGAGTCTCTCTGTAGGGAACAGGACCCTCCGTGGCTACAAACTCTGGCGAGGAGGAGGAAAGCCAGCCCAAGTCACATGTCAGTGTTTTGAGGGTCCCTTTAGGTAAAGTTTATTTAGTTTTCTAGGAAGCTGCAGTATTTAATCTGACCTGAAGCAGCAAACAGATGGAGGGGTGTATTCTGTCAGAGGAAAGTGCTGTATTTTTGGCTTTCACTTCAAGCAAGAGGTTTGTAGGTGGCTTGCTTAGTGTTCCATGAATTTGATGCTCTATATATTGCTAAACTGGGCCTTTTTTTGTAAGTCACATACGTAATTTTTCAGCCTTCTTAAGCTTAAGCTTCTTTGCCCGGAAGTTGAAAACAGGTTTCTTCAAAATTAGATGCCCTGTTAGACCATACCTTCTGCCGCTGCAGGGAGCAAGTCATTCATGTTGACTTGACTGGGAGTTAGTTATATCCTGCAGCGGCACCACGTATTTCACTTTCAGATGAACCAGTGAATTCTGGTTTTGTGTTTACATATCTGAAAGACATGATTCTTTCAGCATTCTTTTCTTTATAAGGCTTTTAAGTGAACAGAGGCTTTTTCCTGTTAGATCGAACTCTACTTTCATCAGTGTGTATGTTTAGAAATTTCCCCCTCTCCCTGAGACCATGTCCAGTTAATAGAGGAGAAGAAAAGTGAACATCCTTGGGAAGGCTTGTTTTCGTTGTGTAATAACTTCTTATAAAATAAAAACAAAAATAAAATTGTTGCAATACTGCTTAAATAAATGGCAGTAGAAGTCAGGGATTCGGAAATAGCATGGTTCTCCCTTTTTCAGGGTAAGCCATTCAGCATTCCAAGCTGGCTCGTGCTGGAAGAAGCAGGCATCACCAGTAAGGTATTTCCTGGCTCCTTTTGCCAAATGCTAATAATAATAATAACAATAATAAAAATAAAAAAAAGGACTCAAATCTGAACTAAGCCACTTGTGGCTCCATTTGGCAGCACAGGCCTGCTCTACGTAACTTCTGCCTTTACTTTGTTACTCATAGGCCTCTCAAGAGCTTCTGGATTAATTTGCCCCCTTCTCCTTCCCATCTTCCACCGCGGAAGCAAAGGCATAGCCCATCCCACTTTGTGAACCAGAGGAACGTATGGGCTGGGGAGCTTCAGCCGACCAGACAGGGGGCTTGGCTGTGATGCGAAGGTGGTGCCTTGGCCGCAGAGGCCGGGGAGTCTCTCTCCTTGGACTCAGTCTCAGGCACGCTGCCTCTCCTGAGCCCTAATGCTTCTTGAGGGTTTAATTTCTTGCTGGCTTTTCCTGGTGGTTGTCTCTTGGCTTGGGCCTCCTTCCCAGTTGAGTATAGCCACGTGAACCGTAAGAGATAGGTAGCCACGTTAACTGTAAGAGATAGGTACCCACCTTTTCTTCCCTACCTCCTCTGGAGAAGGAGGAGTAGAAACGCTTTTTTTATATGCACCAGTCCAATGAGAAGACAGCTTTTGTGGGAGCACAAGGTCTTTCTGTTCCTTTGCATGGGTCCCTAACCCATGTCAGGTCCTAGCCCAGCTTTAAAATGCTTCAGACCCCTTTATCTGTGGTTACATTGGGGAAAGTGAAATAAAATGTCTATAATACCGAGTGGTGGAGAGGAAAGGGAGTTTGTATGTAAAGGGTGAAAGCCTGATCTGCTGCAGATATGCAACAAGAAGGCACAGCCTTGCCAGCAAATTTCAATGTCGCAAGGAAAGATGTGAGATTTTTTTCTGAAGCTTCAGAGTTGTGCAGAGAGTAACCAGGAAGAAATGACTGGGAATTTCTTTTTCATTGAGAGAAAAGGAAGTAAGTGAAAACATTCTAAGTGTGAACCTCTAAGTTGCCTCTACTTACGGAGTGGTGGTACCCTGAAGAGGCAGGCTTAGATTTGTGGTCCATTAAAATGAAGTAACAGTTTCATGGTAATTGGTGGTGTTTTATGACACATCAGTTCCAGTTTCTGCTTTGTTAAACACTTTTAAAGCTGCTTCAGTGCACCCAGCTTTCCTTCTCTAACTGCTGGGAACTCTGTGAACCACTGGCTTGTTCGTCTCCAGCCGGAGCTGGAAATGCTGGATTGGTCCCAGCCTCCCATTTTGCCTAGGCAACACCTGCATTTCCTCAGGTAAAATCTAATATGCAAACATGAGCATCGTTTCTGGAATCAGTTAGAAACTGTGCATCCACATGGTCCTCTGCGTATATGTTTGTGTGAGTTGCTTTGCTTTGAATTGTTAAATTCGTTGTGGAAGAAAACGCTTCCAGCGGAGCCTGATTCTGATGAGCCTGTATAGCTTAAAAGGAAAGGAAGAGTTACTGTCCAGAAGTTACTTTCTTTTGGTGCGGGTTCCCTCTAATTCTCTGACCTCACCTGAAGCCTTTTATCTGGCATTGGTTTTGGATTGAGTCTGCATTGCTGATGGTGCATTTGGCTGTAAAGATGAGACTGGTAATGGTTTAATTGATTTTTTTAAGGATAGGAGAAAATGCAGTTCCTGAAAACCATTGCGATTTCAGGTAATGTATGCTAACACTGATGTATGGACTGCTCAGAGCTAATAATAACGTGGCCGACCTAACCTGCCTTGGCTTTAAAATGCCTACTAGAGCTTGCAGTGGCCTTGTAAAGAGATTTTGTGGTTTTGTATCTGCTGATGGATCTCTACTGTGAGTGTCCCTAGCTTTGCATCAGGATTTAATTATCAGCATATAAACAAATAAGGTTGCTCCTGTTATTTCTCCTGCCAAGACTTTGACCATGTTTTCGTGGCTCCTTAGGGTGGAGGGGCTTTCAATGAGGGGGTGAAAAAGCTGTACCCTCCCAGTTTGTACCAGATAAGGCTGTTTCCTGGGGTGGCAGATGATTATGTCTCGATGGTGTTTCATGAAAGCTCAGGATAACAGCCCTACATGTTTGATTAATCAATACCTTGGTAGCTTTGATAGTGAAAAGTGGGCATCCTTGTTAGGTGTTTCATGGCTGCTTCAGAAGGGAAGCAGCAGGCTGGGAAAACTGCAGTGCACTAACTCTTGCCTGACCTGCTATTCCTGCAGAGTTCCCACCAAGGAACTCGGAAGGAAACTGAGTTGTTTTTTCAGAGCACTGAGAAAAAAATGTTTAAGAGTTTGGAGATTAGTTGTCGGTGCTGGAAGTGGGGCTTGCCAGAAGTAGTGACAGACCAAGCTTGTAAGGCAAACAATGCTGCACCACGGACTGACAATATCCCCCCGTAATCTGTATTAAAAATAGATTTTACAGGCTCCAGTTTTAGCCTGATCCATTCAGTAATTCGTATGGCATTCCATATGTTAGGGTGAGAGGAAGGTGGAAATAGTGGGAGTCGGGGAAAAAGACACTGACTGATCCAGATCCTTATGCCATTTCAGTTCAGTTAATTGCATGCTTTTAAAGTGTTGTAACGTGAGCAGATGGGGTGTTTCACAGTTATGTGGGGTGTGTGTGTATATATACATACATATATATATATGAAGTTCTCTAGCACTGGATTCTACAGGGCTGCACTGAGGCTTTACCAAGCACTCAGGCTAGGCCTGTATGGGAGGGAGGATGGCAGTAGTCAGTGGTAGGATGGGATGAGGGATTGATCTTATACTGGGATCCCCCAAACTGCGTGAGATGGGCACGCGTTCAGTGCACAGTCCCATAGCTTGCAGCTTTGTTGCATTTGGTGGCAACCTCAAGGCGCCCATTCTAAGGCTGTTCTGTCTCCTTTGAAGCCACCGAGCTCTGAAATTAGTAAACAAACTTCTTCAGGGACCTGGGCCTCAGTCTTACTTAGCGCTTTGATACCAGTGTAGTTTCCCTCAATCTGGGGAATGACCCTTTTAGAAGAAGGAGAATTAGCCATGGAAGCAGCAACTTTGTGCCCCGCAAAGTTGCGGGACTGTGGGTTTCCCTTCTCTCGCCAAGGCTGCTGGAGCAGCCAGGGTGCTGAGGGCTGCGTGCCAGAAAACACCGTCCAACTGGGGCGATGCTGCGGTTACAACCAGGATAACTGCGTTCTTCTGAGCACAGGTGAAACCCCACTTCCGTCCTGACTCCGCAGTCTCCCCGCTCCTCCTCGCTGGTAGTGCCAGTGCTCAGCCTGCGATGGGACCCCATGTCACCTGGCCACATGAGATGAGAGCGCTCTGCTTTTGTCAGCCATTTTCTGGTCTCGGTCCCCCGGCTCTGTCTGTCCCTGCCTGCCCTGCACCCTGGCCCCTTCAGTGCAGGGGCTCTGAGGGAAGGGGCAGCCTTCCCTCTGCATGGAGCAGCCTGCCTTGCCTGTGTTCCACAGCGGGAGGATGGCAAACAGGCTGCCTGCCTCCTCACTGCTCCAGCCTTTTGAAGGGTATAGTAAAGCAGATGGCACCGTGCTTATATGTAATAAACAGCAAGCAAATGAATAAGCCTGTGTGTCAGCTTGGGCTTTGCTCTGTGCCACTTATCCCTTGTTGGTGAGCGCTAGGCCTTTCCGTTGGACTCTCTGCTCCTGCTGGGAGCTCACCAGGGAGAGGTTTGCTTGGAGGGGCCTCTCCCGTCTCTTCCCAAACTCTGGTCCCTAAGGTCAGGCTTTGCTCAGATCAGCTCTCCCCTGAGAGCAGCCAAGCTTTCAACAGGACATTGATATAGCATTGGGCTTCGCTTAGTGCAGTGTCATTTCTCTGAATCTTCAGGTAAGACAGAATTACTTTTTTTTAAAAAATCCATTTTTCTTTTCTGTTTTTCTCATCTTAAAGAATTCTGTAGGCTAGTCTTCAGTTGTTAAGAGCTTCAGGGGACCTGGCTCCATCAGGGATTTGACTGTCTTTCACTTGGGGAGACTCATAGAGACATGAGATTTATTTGGCTAAGGTCAGTATGAATTGTAAGAGGTTTGGACCCGACTGCTCTTTACTTACAGGAGTTTTATGTGCGTGTTAGTCCTATTCCCAGTCCATACACAGCACTTGCTGCCAATTTTCAAACTGCATCCTCTTTGCTTCCTTTCTTGTTTCCCCTCCACGTGGACTGGGAGGTGTGAGGAAGCATCTTGTGGCAACCAAACCGCCGTGCTGCCCTCAGAGGACTTCCACGTCATGCAGTGCCAGCTGAAAGTGCATCAGCAGGTCCCAGCTGAGACACCACCTCATCCCGCAGCTGACAGGCATTGTCTATCTCTATCTACGTTGTTTGTTTGCTGTGCAGCTGATAAGCTTGGTGGAAGTGAATACAGTACCTAGTACTCTGGGGGTGGTTTGGGACTGAGGCCTCAAGCTGCTGCAGTGTAGATAAAATGTAAACAGTACAATAATCTTTTGCCCTGCTAGTGGGTAAGGAAGGCCAAACGTGGGGGAAAAACTGGGTTGCAGGAAATCTTTTATCATGCAGTTCCTGGAAGTCAGGGCAGAGATGCAGGAGCCGGACTGGGCTCTTGCCTCTGGTTCCAGTGAGCTGCTTTGCACTTTACAGCCTCTTTCCTTCTCCCACCCATTATCTCATCTCGTGCATTCATTTCTTAGCAGGTGTTTGTGCAGTGCCCTTGCACTGAGAGAGCTTTCACTCCTGAGGAGGAGTTTGTGAACTTCAGAAGGAAAATAATAATAATTGACTGGAGAGTGCAGGCAAGGATCAGCTGTCACTACCCTTGGTGTACCCGGGGGGAAATAAGGAGTTTCAGTCCAGTGCTTTTCAGGAATGAAAGATTAATTCAGGATGAGAGAGTCTTTTGGCCTTTTAAAGGGGCAAAACCTTGAGCCACATAAATTAAATAGCAACATGTGGAGTGGTAGTTGAATAAAAATAAAATGAGTTAATCTAAAAAGCTTAAGGCTTTTTTTTTTTTGTTGTTGTTGGTATCTTGTTCTCTGACTTCTTTATCAGATGGCAAGCACCTGCGCAGTGCATGGGTATTAGGGACATGCTGTCAGGAGACTTTTATCTGCAAGCGATACCTGCCTTTTGCACTCTGCCTTCTGCTCATCAGATTGCATGTTGCAGGGTAGAAGGCATTTGCTGGTCACAGCGACTTGTTCAAATTACTGAAGTGTAAAATCATTTCTACCAAGGCATAACAAAATAAAATAGTGTTCAGTTATTTGTATCTTGACTATATGTTGAAGTCAATCTGAACCAATGCGTGTGTGTATGTCTGTTAATAGCTTTTTACAGAGAAGGCTCCTACACTTGGTTTCTCCCTTGTTCGAGGGGATGGAAAGAGACAAGGAGAAAGGCTAGGTCAGGGAAAATGGAGAGAAAACACTGCTCCATTTTGCTTGCCACGATGGCAGGCTCATTGAATTTTTGAAAGCGGTTTGAGGATGGGGTCCAGCACATGTACTAAACAGCTTTCAGTTGAGGATTGAGGCATGCATTGCAGAACGGTCATTATTTGGGCCTCCTGACACCGCTGTGAGATCATTAAGCAGCACTTGGTCAGCCTAGGATGAAGTGGGGCAGGGGATGAGGGGGGATGAGAGCCAGAGGGTGAAGGGTGCACCAGGGACACTGTGTGGGTTTGGGGCATGGTGGGGAGTGAGCATTTATGCCACGTGCAGGATGACCTGGCTGGGGACATGATTTTAGCATGTACCTATGGCTGTGCAGCAGGTGGAATGTGGCTGTGGAAGCCTTGTTCTTGGGAGGACTGGGAGGTTGAAGACCTTTGATGGGAGCCTGGTCGGAGGACAGGCACAGCCCATGGCAGTGAAAGTGAGCAAGGTGCTGTGGCAGAGCTGATGCATGCCTTGAGGACATGGGTGACGGAGAAAGATGGGAAATTGAGTGGAAGAGAATATAAGGATGCAAAGAAGCAACAGGAAGGGGAAGAGATGGATGGAAGCCAAAGAGTCAAAGAGAATTGTTAGATGTTACAGCAAACGCATTGAAGAATAAGGGAAAAAAGATGGAAGTGGAGTGCTACTAATGTAAGTGTGTATTCCACGTTTATCTGATTTTAGATTTATTTACATTTGCTCCTATATTTATAACACAGAAACATTTCAAAATTATCCTAAATCTTTCAGAAGATGATGTTTTCTTAGCCTGAAAGCTTTGTGAGGTTCAGGGGGGGAGAACTGGTCTTTTTATTTTTTCCCCACCACCATCAGGTGTGACCCCTGGGTAGTGACTCAGGAAGCGGAAATCAGAGGATAAGATAAGCTAATAAATTTATTTAAAAAAAAAAGTTGGAATACTTCTAAGTATTCACAGCTTTTAACTGTGTTTAATGGTTGATAAATCCTGTTAAACTCTAGAGTAACAGCGTATTTTGGAATTTGGGATAGATGGGATACAGGAATAGACTGGTCTGTTTGATAGTCAGAGTAGATGGGGCATGTGTAGAGGTGTCTTTTTACTGAGAAGATACTCTTAAGTCTTTCTGAAAGGTGTAAGGAAAAGAAAGCCCTTTCGTCCTGCCGCTGTCTTTCGCTGAACCTTTGTATATGCTCCTTACGTGACTTGCCTCTGTAATGTTGAACTCTGCCCTCAGGGAGCAGCTGAAGAAGAGAACAGAGAAGAGATCTGTGAATGTAAAAGTGGGGAACATTGGCAGGAAGAACACCTCTTTTGAGAAAGCTGGTTTCATTAGGGCTCCCTCCTGATGGACTAACGGGGGTCAACAACTGGCAGTGGCCTAAATCTGGCAAGAAGGGGTCAGCGAACACAATCTACTGGAGGAACAAAAAGGGCTGGGGAAAAAAGTGTGTTTCCCAGAATTACAGTGGTTAAAACTCAGATGATTTCCAGCACCCAGGTGTAACCAGTGCATGCTGTTTGAGAAACATTCGGTGTGAGGTTTTTCTAGA
This sequence comes from Cariama cristata, assembly GCF_000690535.1. Taxonomy (NCBI): domain Eukaryota; kingdom Metazoa; phylum Chordata; class Aves; order Cariamiformes; family Cariamidae; genus Cariama; species Cariama cristata. The sequence goes on along the minus strand of NW_009614474.1, from coordinate 153,396 downwards.
GCTCTCAGTCCTTTGATGGCCTTAGCAGATGACATCTTGTGGCAAATAATCAAAATATCCTGGAGAAATATCACAAGTTAACAAAGGCTCAGGCGGCCGTACCAGATGTGAATTTTCTGACTCTTGACCTGCATCTCTGCAGCAGATGTAGGTTTCTTGAGTTTTGTTTGCATGCTGGTTTTTTATGTGTAAAAGCTGGTTATTTTAGCATGACCCTATATTTTTTTTATTAGTAAAACTGTTCATGACTTAATGACTTTTCACAGTTTCCCTTTATTAAGAAGTGCACTAAATATTTCTTTCTCTGTTGTTCAAAATTTAGGCTCTGAATAGGAAAGAATAAGAGATTAAGTTGAAGAGAGGATTGGTGGTTTCCAAATGAACACGCAGGCTGATTTTTGTCCCTTAAAAACCTCACATATGCAATGAATAGAGAATAAATCCCATAATGAAAACCCATTGCTTTTCCACTAATCTCTTGTCCTGTGAAAGCTCTGTCAGGCAGAAGATTTATATCTGAGTGTAAGCAATGAAATGTTGAAGGATGATGTTGCCAGTTGTCCAAGTTCTGAGGTTTTTGGTTTGCCTTGACTGGAAAGCAAAAATGATGAATGAAGGCAGTATAAAACATTAGGCAATTTGCAAGCCCTGTGAATAAGGACTGCTATTAAGTGAAGTGAATCCCCAGTTTAATGTACTTGAGTTGTCTTGGGGTTTGGTTTGTAGTCTGAGCTGAAGTCAAGGCTCAGTTGTGGGAGGTAAGTGTGTGTCTTTGGGGGAGACCTGTTGTACTGAGGTGGGTGGGGTACACGACCCCTGGAGCTCCCTCTCTGCTCACTGAAATGCTGCTGAGCTGTGGCACAGCAGGCTGAGTGTTTCCGAGCTTGCAGCAAGATCTACAAAGAGATGTGATCCCAGGGAGGCTCAAGAAAATAACATCGTGCCCAAAACCTGGGAGTTACAGAGGTGAGTCTGCATGTTAGAGATCCCTAGCAACTAAAAGAAGATAATGCAAAAAATCCCCCGCTGTCCTCATAAACTGGATTCTGTCCATTCTGCTTCTGTGACTCCACGCTTGTACCTGCTGAGTGCAGCAAAGAACAGGGTCTGTGGGGTCTGTCTGCCACGTTTACCTGGGTCGAGCGACTGTTACAGCTCGCTGTCCTGCTGGTTGCACTGGGGATATTGAGAGGACAGCAGAAGGTGACTTGAGCAAAGCTAGCAGACCAGAAAATGCAATCTTTGTGTGGAGTTGAGAAGTCCTCTGGGTGCGAACAGTTGCAGGAGGGCCACTCTCCTCCTGTTTATGGCTTTTGTTCAGGTGGGGCTGCAGGCAGGTTGTGCTCTGTTGTAGTGCTCTGTGGCGTTTTCTGTCTTAACTTCTTGCAGAGTAGTGGATTGGTGGTTTCCCATCAGCTTAGCTGCGGTGAGTGATGATGGTACAGTGTAATTCTGAAAGTGCCTTTGTGGTTTGTGCGACTATATTCCTGGGGCTTGGAAAGGTTTGCCAGAATAGCTTTTTAGGTGAATGTATCAATAGTTAATTTGGACTTGGTTACCCTGACAGTGTGAGCTTTTGGTTCATGACAGGTTCCTAGTAGTCCTTTCTGCAGATGATGCAAGGTCGTGGGTTGCTTTTTTGGTTTTATTTGGGTGTGTTTTTTTGGTTTTTTCCCTTCCCTCCTCTTAGGAAATCTATCAAATCTGATCTTTTCTGTACTGTTTTTGAAGATGTAGCGTTTTATTCTCTATGATGAAAAGAATGCATTTCAGTCTTACAGAGTTTTCATGAACATTTTTCCCTCCAACTATGGCAGCGAGTCAGTAAAATAACATGCCCTTTGTTTGTCTCTTTGCACAGTTTGATTGCTCAGAAGTTGTCTTGTGTAAAACTCAAGGCTTTGAACCAGAGGCATATGTGAGTGTGCCTGGCTCCACTGCTTGATGACCTTTAAAAGGTATCGGTGGAAATTCCTCTGTCCAAGATTTGGCCCCTAAGAAGAGGGATACCCAGTATGTTTTGCTAGCAATGTTGGTCCTGACTTGGTCTGCAGGGCCAACTTCCAAAAGCAATGAAAGCTCAAGCTCCCATCAGCTACGTGCAGAGAATCATCAGAGTTAAGAAAAGCTCAGAAAGCTGGATGCTTGTTAATATTCATCCTTTAATGATTTATGAGGCTAAGAAATATAAACAAGTGACACTTTATATTTTGCTACAGCAGTCTCCTATCCTTGTTTAATATTGTTAGTGGAGAGCTTGTGTCCAAAAGGGTGTCAGTGACACCATCAGCTGAATAAGGTCTTTCAGATGCGTCTGTCTGCATTAGTAATGAGAATGCTTGCACTCATTTTACAAAGGAACCATTTCTTTTACATATAACCCCCTCCTTCCCAGCCCCCCTAAATGATACCATCATCAGAATTCTCATTACAGCCCTCTTTCATCCTTTTATCTAATGTTGGCTGAAAATGCCTTTGTCTTCAAGTTCCTTCAATTATTAATGATTCAGTTGTATTCTTTTTGCCAATTGGTGCAGAGAGAACCTCGGAGCAAATGTGTATTAGTTATTCCATTTATTCTCTTCTCTTCATTCCTTCTGCGGTCTTTTTTAATAGTGTTGCTCTCCTGGTTTTTCACTCGCAAGTTTTACATCATTGCTTGGGTTTTTTTCTCAAATGTAAGAGCCGCTGTGCCACAAAGACTGACTTCGATTCTGAAACCTTTTACAAAGAGGTAGGGAGCCTTCTTGCAAATGCTAGGAGCATCTGTGTTCTTCAGTCTCTACTTTGGTGTTAACAAATGGACAGACGCCTTCATCTGAACTGGTCCTGCTCTGTGGACCAGCTGGAAGGCTGGGGGATGGCAGGTCACAGACCCAGAAAAACTCTTTTCTCCCAGACTCTAATGTTCGACCTCAATGGCACTGTGGAGAGGCAAGGGCCCACCCTGGTGCCCTCCCCACCCCACTGAGGTATGCCAGAAGCACAGAGGGGAGCAGTAAGTGGGATTCATGTGGAAGAGCTGCAGGGCTTGTCACACCTGCCTTGTCCTCCGAGAGACCACGTTAACGTAGTGGGAGCAATGTTGGTGCAGTGCCGTGCTGCCTTTGGCGTGCCTTTTCCAGCCCCAGGGTACCTGGAGCTGTAGGTAGGCTTTGTGGCTCTCTAAACCCTAATGGCAGATTGGGGCTGAGGCTGAGGTCCTCGGCACCGTGGCTAGCCCAGGTTAAAAAGGTGTGGAGGGAGCAGTGTTGGTGCAGTGCTGTGCTCTGCACCAGTGATCCTGATTTGGCTTCTCGGGAAACCTGCTGAAGGATGGAGAAGAAGGGAATACGAGTCAGTCCTGTCGCCCAGGTGAATTTTGCTGGGGGCTGGACCAGTTGCCCGGTGTATCCACAGCTACATGGTTACCAGGCGTAACAGAAACCAGGTGCCTGTGGGATAGGACAACAGGATCCTCATTCACTCCAGGGAGGATGCCAGCATGCCTAGGCACTGTCCTTGGTGCTCTTTTCATAAAAATAAATACATAAATAAATAGTTTGACCTCCCTCAGTAGCAGGTTTTTTTAAAATACCACACCAAAACTTCATCTTTGCTTTTAATTAACCCAGTGAATTCCTCTTTTATCCCTCCCTCCCTCTCTCCTGTTGATTTAGAATGTAATTGCTTTCTTGCTTTATCTTCACAAATTACATACTCTGGAAGATTTTTATTACTGTTTGGTTTTCTGTACTTTACAGAAACCTATCTGAAAACATGTGCTTTACGAGGAAAGATTGGAAGAACGTTTTCCCAAACTCTCCCTTTTGCTTATATCTGGACTCTCTCTAGTTTGCCAATATCTTTCTTAATGTGCAAACCCCAAATTTTGGCACCTCTCCAGCCGAGACATCACCACCGACAAAGAAAATGGAATAATTATCCCAGTGTTTTAGGGACAGCGTCCCCATTAGGATAAATAAAACTGTGATTAGTCTTTTTTTGCCCACAGTAAGCCTTTTCCTGCCGAGCTACTGCCTAGCTACTTACTCCGGATTTGTCTAGTTACGTGTTTGAGGCCTTGTCTCTCAACATACTGTTCAGTCCTTTTCTTTCTCGATTTCCTGCTTTTAGATTTGGGAGATGCTCTGCAGCATGCTGCAATGATCTTAGTTTTTGAAGATACTTTCCTAAGTGTGACAAGCTCATCCCAGCTTGAGGTCAAACCCAAATTTTATAAATGCAAAATCAGGAGGGATTGAGCTTAATTTGCTGGGGTTTGTTATGGACAAACTCATATTGCCAGCAGTATATTTTCAGTCATGTTCTTGTTCTGTAGGTGCCTGTAAACTACTTGTTTGTTTATTTTTTCCAAAAATCTTTGCAAGGGTGATGTTTAACTGACTGGTTTGTAATTTGCCACAGCTTCCTTTCAAGAGAGAGTGCAATTTTTGATCTTCTTTGGCATCTGTTCTGAAACCTTGCATTCTCTTCTTGAGTCAGGGAGGATTCACAATATTTTCTGAGCTGCCTCTATCTTGTTTTGAGTGTTTCTTAAGCTGCTCTTTCCTATTCTGACCCGGGGTTCTGCTGCTTTTTAAAATTAATTGCACGCGGTATTTGCTCACTGTTGATCTTACTTGTGAAAATTGAGGCAAATGTTGAATATGTTGAATCGTATCCTTCTGTGCATCAT
>NW_009614474.1:141434-148687 GCF_000690535.1 Cariama cristata | reverse complement strand
GCTTTGCCTGTCTTCTGAACCGTGACTTGCCCTGTCTGCTTTTCAGATCGTATTGAATCTTTTTTGGTTCCCTTTTATGTTCCTTGCTAATTGTAATTCATTTTGTTCCTTAGCTTCTCTGATTATATTGCTGTGCTTTTGCTGTCCCTTAGTTACGTGATGTTTGTCTCTGGTTTTTGTATGATTTTTATTTGAGTATTCAGGCTGTTAAAAAGCTTAATGTATTTTTTCCTCTGTACTGGTAGAGTTTGTTGTTAAAGCTGCTAAACTATCTTATTTCTGTCTTTCCTTTCTGGTTCTGTGTATCTCGGGAGCCTTGCACAGAGCATAAACCCTTATCTTTTGAGTTTTCCATGCGTTTTTCCATCACCTGCCAACCTGAATGGAAATCTTCCAATTAAACCCAGGTGGGATGGTAGAGGAGCCAAGACCAGCAATTTCTGTCTTCATCCTCACCTCTGCCTTCCCTCCTTTTAATTCCAGGTCATATTTTCATTGGTGCCCTAGTGTTGCTGTGGGATCACTTCTCTGCTAAACAGTACTGTACTTTGAATACAGTGTAAACCAGTGTCCAGAGGGCTTACGGTAGCAAGAATTCCAATGGCAGTTGTTGAAACAGCAGGAGAAGTTCCCTGACTTCCTGGCAGTGCTGCCGTTTGGGCCTGTCATCTGCAATGAAGGTCACGTCCCCTGCGGTATATCATATAAGTTCCAAGGTCCTTCATTTATCTGAAATGCCATTTTGCCTAATGACTTTCTTGTTTTCCATCCCATTCTGATAAACCAGATTTGACTATAATCGTGTTACACCTCCCAAAAGTCTGCCTAGTGATGGCGATTGGATGTGGCACTCCTCACTTCGTACCCTGAGCTCATGGGCAGTGTAACTGAGCGCTGTTAAACAGCTGCTGCTTTTCACCCCCGAGGCAACTACCTGGTAGAGATGAGGGAAGTAATTCTCGTGTGCAAAGAGCTTAAAAATAATTTTGGACAGCGCTGCGAGACCAGGGTGAATGAAACCTATGTTTAAATTACCCAATCCAAGTCTCCAGTCATTAAACCCATTTTAGTCTTGATGTAGCAACTGCTGTGGACTCAGTGGAGCTGTGGCTGACTTAAATGTGTGTAAGCAAAGAGGGAATTGGGATCATTATGTTAACCACAGGAAATCTGCTTTTATGGTGATGAAAACAAGAATCAATCACAAGTAGCTAATGAATTAGCCTGCAGTATCTGCTATGATCATTTCACAGTAAATGCAACAGGCAAAATCCATTAAGAAGCCCTTTGCAAAGGGGCCTCTGCAAAGAGGGTATCTGCAACGAGCAGCGCGCGCACTGCCAGCGGTCCTTGCCTTTATCATCTGAAGCGCTTCAAGAGTGTTTGTGAGATACAAGTTCTGATCCAAATGCAGTGAAGTCAAGGAAGGGCTTCTCCTGGTTTTAGCTGGTCTTTGTCTGAGAGGTCAAAGTAGCTATTAATTATGGTTGGTTTTACTGGAAGTCTACAGTCTGTGAAGGACAGCTTTTGGACAGGCTGATTTCCATGCAAAGGACCTGGATGCTTGTGCGAAGGAGGAAGAAGCTGTTGCATCATGCTGGCAGGGTGTCACATTGGCGTCCATGTGGGTCAGGCTGACTAGTCGGCGACATTCTCGTAAGGTGGCTTTTGTTGTCTCTCCTTTGTAGTGAGGACAGAGCCGCTTCCCCTCTGTGCGGCTCGGCTGCTGGTAGCTCTTCCACGGGTTTCTGCCTGACTGCCTTCGTTACATAAAGCGCTGCGAAGTGAGAAGCTGTTCAAACCAATTCTGTTGTGTGTTACTACATGTTACTGCAGTTTCTATTGCCTGTCTGGTTGGTTTTGCTGTCGAGGAAAAGCAGTGAGTTACTAGGGCTAACCAATTTTTAAAAAAATTTCTGGAAGGGGTGGACATGAGAGAAAATAACTACCTGGCAGCTTTTAGGAAAGCAGTACTTAGCTGCTAGGGAAAATATATCTGAAAAAAAGATTGATCTTTATATTGATTTATAAAAGTGAAGGAGCAAATACCTTTTCTCTGAAAGACATCACAGATACAGACTCATTTCAGAAAAACCTCTATTTTCAACATTGCATTTCACTATGTGCCAACGTCCCACTGGGTGAAACAGAACTTTAAACGTTTTGCTTACCCATTCGCCTAAATATAAATGGAATTTAAATTGAAATACTGCCCAAAACCTATGATTAGACAAAAGAGCTAAATTTGTGTCTTCTACATTGCAGTTACTGCTTTATGTATAAGGCCATGCTAGCTGAGAGTTTGTATTTTAATTGCATATCTTGCAAAATCTGATTCAACAAATGATTCATAGATCTAAACCATTTTATTTATAAATTTAATACAGAATAATAACTAAAACCTCTTGATATGAGGTATGACGTGACAGTTAATTGAAAAACATTAGGTTAACATGGTTCAGTGAAGTACAAACTGACATTTGAATAAATTCTGTCACAGTAACTGTGATATTTTACTGTAAGCAAATTTTTGTCTTGATTCATCACCCCACTGGTAGGCCAGGAGAGAGAAAAGATGAGAAGTGGTAGGGCTTGTATCTGCAGTATTTTCTTAGTCATAAGCCAAGTGATGGGATGGAGAAGCACTCAGTGTCTCTCTAAGATGGACGTGGTATGACAGGATTACACATGGACACCCAGCGGGGCCAGCGCTGTGTGTACTCAAGGGCTACCAGAGCACCTGTGGCTAAGTTGAGGTCAAGGCTGAGGTTGAAGTGGATGGTACCAACCATTACATGCTCCCAGGAATGTCTCTTTGTCTAGGCAGAGGGGTAACAGGAGAGTTGATCATGGTTTTCAGCATTAACTGGTGGGTTTGGATCCTACAGCTTTAGGACCCTGGTTTAAGCATCTCTCTGAAGCAGGAATTTATGTGAGTGTGTCAGGCAATCACTTTCCTTTCCTCTGCAAGCAGAGAGCGAAAGTCAGAATTGCCCCTGAAGACAGGATGAAGCTGTGGAGGAAGGACTAACGCAGTCAATCAGAATAAGTAATGCAGTGCTCAACAGACGTCATGCAGCACGTGCTGTTCAGGCTTTTGACTCTTCTGTGTCCTTTCACCTGTTGGGGGGAGGCAAGGGTTGTTGGAGGGGAGGTATCAGGAAGAGGGAAGGAAAGGAAGGATGCATGAAGAAGAGAGGGCAGTGATGGAAGCAAAAGGGGAAGAGCAGGAAACAAATGGAACAGGAGCGAGAATGAAGTAGCATTTGGAAGAGAGCTGGGAGGAGGCTTTGGAGCAAAGAGCCAGGTAGTGGCAAGGGCAACTTTGAGAACTGGAATTACAAAAAGCGGTTGGTTACCTTGTAACAGTCAAGGCAACACCACAGGCATTATTTTTAACTATGTCAGTCTATCTTTGCATTTTTCTGACACCCTGAACTCTTAGTTTTCATACAGAAGAAGCTCAGTTTGAGAGACTGACAAAACCTCATCCTCCCAATTATTTCGGGGGCAGTTGTGAATCCTGAGTCCCTCCCAGGACTCGGTGCTTGTGGTGGCCACGGAGTTGCCTCCATCTCTTGTTGGCGTGTGAGGGGGATTTGTAGGAAAAATGGTATCTTTAGATAGATCAGAGGTTTAATTATCATTTGTGTTTTGACTGCTGTGTGCACCAGCACTGCTCTGATAAGAGCAAATACTATTCCCTGGAAACTTGCCTTCTGTTATGACCTTAGCTTGTTGTGGCTATAACACTACAGCTACTACTTTATGTGGTAATGCAAAACTGTGCAATTTAGCTCCCTGCAGGAAGTGGAATTAAAGACAAAATAAAAATGGAAAAGAAGAATAAACCCACTTCTTACACCTACATGTTTAAAGCATTAATGAATCTGTTGTAGCCACTCCAGTGGCTCGGGACTGTCAGAGAGGAGCTTTATGCTGGACATTAGAAAAAACATCACTGGCAGAGTCGTTAGGCATTGCAATGGGCTCCCCAGGGAGGTGGTGGACTCACCATCCCTAGAGGTGTTCAAAAAACGTTTAGATGTGGCGCTTCAAGACATGGTTTAGTGGGTTTAATGGACATGTAGGCATCAGGTATACGGTTGGACTTGATGATCTTTGAGGTCTCTTCCAACCATAATGATTCTATGATTCTATGTTAGCTCGTATAATCTTTGAGCCTCCTAATAATGCAGTGTTGACTGCGCAGGTCTGTGTCGCAGCCTCCGAAGACACTATGCTCGTGGATGTGTGCAGTTCAGCAATCTGGTTTTGTGGAAAGCTGTGGCACTCTGAAGTGGCATTGGTTTCTGCAGGAGTGTTGGTACTATCAATTATTTCTGATATTGCCGGCTGAAGGAACCAACTGAAAATTGAAATTGTCTTCCGGGGCAATGGGAAGATCAGTGGGTCCAATGTGCTGGTGACAAGGCGCTTACAGGGTGTGCCGATGGGGACACATCAGGTGAGTTTAGTGATGTTTCAGTGGTTCTCTGAGACAGAGGTTTGCTTCTGCCTTGTCAAAATTTGGGATGTGACTACTCACTCATCTCTTTACTTTTTGCTTTTCCTCTGTGGATGGATTTTGAGCTTGGAGTGTTTTGCTGAGGTGTCACTGACACCGGCACCCCAGAAGAAGCGGGCTAAGGGAGCAGTGAGGCTGGGCTGTTCCCCTCCATGTGTGGTACCCAGGGCAGAGGTGATGGTTTATTATGGGGTTATTATATGAAAGCTTGCATTGCTGCTGTTACTAGTAACTATACCACATATACATACAATGTTTGGTGGCTAACAGACACCTTCCCTGAATTTTGCTTTCTTATTCTTTTGTTCTTACTGGTCTCTAAGCTAGAAACCAAGGATTTCCTAAGAAAACGCAAGAATACATTTATCTGGTAGCTTCAAAGGGTTCTGTGCGGAATTAGTTCTTCTGAAAAGCAGGCCTGGGAGGATTTGAATATCCTACATCTTCCAGCTTGATTTCAGTGACATGCTGGCACAGAGCGAAACACAAATAGGAGATCCCTTTCTAGGTATTTCTCATATCTGTTATTTAGTTGAGGAGAGTCAGCTTGGATTCACAAAAGAGAGATCATGCCTCAAAATATGTCTGACAGGTTTAAAACAAATAAGCTGTGATAGGGAAAAAAAAGGACATAATTTGCCTGGGTTTTGAAGGCTTGTTTGTATAACCGTGCTGCACAGAAGCCCACATTGTGTCAGCTGGTGGGTTATTGGGTGCAAGAGAGCTGGCCATGATACTAGGCATGAAAGGATGCCTTTGCATGGATGCTGGGGAACGGCAATGTCACCAGTACAGGCTTGTTTTATTGGTAGCCTGGGAGGAAGGACAGCTAAGTCCTGTAAAGGTGTTGAAATCTTCTGTGGATACAAAGCCAGGGCCACTGCTGGTATAAAGGAGACAGTGCAACTGAAAAGGCTCTGGGGGGGCTGGCTGCATGAGGTGGGTAGATCAGCTCTTGCACACTCGTTCTTTGGGGAGGAAGACCTAAAACCAAAACCAGGGCCCCCTTGCATCCTGAAACTTTCTAACCTGCCTTGAAATCCTTTGCACCTTATTACCCAGAGAAGCTGCTAACTCAGCCTGCAGCTTTTCCTAACGCCTCCCCACCCTTCATCCTCTCTGTTATCAGTAACCATAGAGATACAGCCTCAGCCTTCCTCACCGTGTAGCCCTAGTGAAAGAGCCGGTGTTCTATACTACATGTGTTTTTCCAGAATTAATGCCCTCTATTCTTTTTTTCCTCCTTCAAGGAGTGAAAAAAAGAAAAGCAAGATTGTCACTTAAATGGCTGGTGAAATAAGATAGTCTGATGTTTATTACTACTGCAGAAGAACAGGCAATATTTACAGAGTCTGGAGAAGCATCCGTCTCATCTCAACCTCTCCAGCAGGCAGCCATCCCCAGCACTGTTGTAAGCGGTAAGACAAGAGCGAATAAAAAGAAAATTCCCTGTTCCAGGGCTATTTTTGCCAGAGTGGTGCAGTTTCTGTTCAGTAGACTTATTCCTCTTAATCTACATCACTGATGATATTGGATGCTATTTTAGGCATTGCGTAAAATGTTCACCTAGTCTTTGCTAAAAAAGAAGTAACCAAACCCCAAGTGCTTTGTTAAAGGCTGGTTGCAAGATTTCGGTAGTAGTTTGAGTGGAAAGATCTTAGGCTGAGGTTCTGGGAGGGTCTTCTAGCTTGGCTTGGCAACAGAGGTTGTGTGTGACCTTGGGCAAGCCCAAGCCTCTTAATTGTTCTTTTTTTTTTTCATTATCCTGAAAGTGAGGGGAATGCTACCACTACCCCCTTTTGATTTTGACTAAGTAACCTGTTATAATAGAAACTGTCTCCTGTTTTGCCCAGCACCTTGCACAGAGGGACCCAGTATGCAGCTGGATTTTCTAAGCTCTCCTGCAGTACAGTAATGAAACTGAGTGCGCTGTCTTGCGTGAATGTCAGAACTAAAGAGAAAAACCCACCTGAACATGCAGGATCTTTTAGAGTTTAGACCAGGCATCAGTCAGTCTCATCACCTCCTTTACTGAGACTGTAACTGTCTTTATTCCTCTTTGAGAGATACGGTGCTGAAAATGTGTCCTATGTAGCACGAGTTCATAATTTGAACATTTTCAGGACTGTGACTTGTCAGCTTACAGGTGTTTGTATTTTCTTTTTGCTCGCGAGTGTTCTTGTTTCACTGTGTTGGGATGCGTTAATTTTATGTGATGAGTTTCTTTGTGGCTGATCCTGCTTTCCTGGCTGAGCTAGGAAACCACGAGGTTAAATCTCAGACAAGGCTGAGTGTTCTCTGTGTTCTAGCATCTACCTGGATTAGGCCTTTCATCCCTGTCTTCTCCTGTGCCTTTTGTCTTGTCAGAAATGCTTTTACAGCAATATGAAAAGACATATCGCAGGGCAGCCAGAACAAACTTGATTAGTAAGATTGTCTCTTATTTGCAGTATCTTATGATGAAACCGTTTGCCATGGGCTGTCTTGGCAGATTGGGTCCCTGGAAATGCTTGCATGAGCAGAGTGAAGGCGATCTGCATGGCTGGTTGAAGATTCAGCCGTGGGCTTCAGAGTGTAGGGGACAGCCTGGCAGTACGTATCAGTCCCTTGTGAACCACATGAGGTCCGTCAGGAACATCTGAGAGAAATTACAGGACAGTTTTCAAGACTTCTTGCTTCCCCTCCACCATCCCAACTCCATGGTGTTGTTTCTGGGACCTCCCAG
>NW_009614474.1:130395-141412 GCF_000690535.1 Cariama cristata | reverse complement strand
GCTGGTGGAGGGGAGCTGGAGAAGTGAGGGAGGGATGGTAGCAATGCTGTGAACAAGCACCAACTGTTAAATGGTGGAGCTGAGGAGGACGAGGGCAGGATTAGAGTTTCCTTGGTTTCTGCAGAGGATGAGCTCTGCAGTGGGAGGTTTGGCAGCAGCAGGCACCCCTTCCGATGAATCACAGGAGGCTCTCTCAGAGGAAAGGTCTAAGAATTGCGCTAGCGCTGCTCTTGCTCGTTTTTTCCATTCCTTCTGAAGGCCTTTTTGCCGCCATGCGGTACCTGCTCGACCATCATCCTTGTCCCATACAGGCTGTCTTTGGGAGCTACCTTCCTCCATTTCCTCATCCTCCTCACTGCTGTGGTGATTTAGAGAGTGGGGGAAAACTGCCAGGTCAGGAGAGATGCTTTTAAGGCACTAGGATCTGTACACAGCAGTGAGGGTGGAACTTCTGGTTGATGCAAATTTTGATGGATGTATGAGAAGTCATCTTGTTGTGGGTGAGGGCTGAAGGGAATTGATCCCCATTGCAACCCTCTACCCCCAAAGTTTTGGGAGAGAAGCCCTGGAAATCCATGGGAGATTTGTTACCCCTTCCTGCAAGCCCCTTGTCCCTCCAAAGGTAAATGGGGTTTGTGGGACCTCTCCCAAACTTTGTGGTGTGTAGAAGGGAGATGTTTCCTTCTCTTGTTGACATCCTTCCCTCTCAAGGGCTCTGCTGTTACAGGGTCTGAGAAACACCAGCTTGTGGTTGGGAAGTGGATCTAGTTGGCTTCTGTGTCCAGACTGCAGAGAAATTTAAGCTTGTCTTCATCCCTTAAAAGTGTGGTTGGGCTCGTTGGTTTCTATTGACTGCTCCTTTGCTGTTTGTGCTCTTTCATTACAAACTTACAATGCTCGAAAACAAACCAATTCATCTTTCAACTTTTTTGTGCTCTCTTTTTCTAAAAACTCCTTCATGTTCCTCTACCTCTTCTCTGCTGCCCCTTCCCAGTCGTGCCATGTCTCCTTCTGAAACACTGGGTGATTTCCCAATTTCCGAGTCCCTTGTCCGACTCAGATTAACATTGTTCTGGAGAAGACCTTGGAGTAGGGAGGCAAGATCGAGGCAAACATGGTGGCAGGAAACCTGGACTGCTCACAGCAGCTTGTTTGCGAGTGAACCGTGCAGTGAGCCCTGTTGCTCTGTTGTATTTAGTCCTGAAGGGTCCCTGCTCGCCCCTGCAGTCCTGCAGCTCTTCTGCATTTTCCTTGGTTTTATTTCTTCTTGTTGTGAATAAACAAATGCAAGGCTCAAATAACAGCATAGGCGAGCTGGTTTCAACACGTGAACAGAAGCGCTAGATAGAAAAATAAAGGGAGAGAGCGAATCACCCTTCTAATCCGTAATGCAGAAAATGCTAAATCCCTCAAGACCTCCTTTTCAGCGTGTACCGTCCGTAAAACCTGTTTAGGATTTGGATCGGCATCGCAGTGGAAACCGGGTGCGCTGCTGCCTGTGTGCAGTGCGTGCCTGTGTGTGTTTGGCAGCGGCACAAAAGAAACCAGTTGATGATATTCATAGGATTAAAGGCCTGATTCCTGGGGACACACTTGGTTGGATGCAATTAAAATGCCTGTCAGGCATTTGATACCAGCAACCCCTTGACAAACTGCTTCAGCAGCCGCGAGGTGCAGCATCCTATTGTAAGTGGATGATGGCGGAGCCAGCTGGTTTGTCATCATTCTCGAAATTTCTGTGGCCAGTGAACTCCCTCTTCCTCTCCCACTCACCCTCTTTTCCTTTTCACCACTGCAGGGACTTCTTCTAATTTGCAGTTTTCCTTTTCCTGACGTACACATGGTAGATACAAGCTGGTGGCTTGCAGACTGCGTCTCTCTGGAGATAGGCAGCGAGCCGATGGATAACAACACTCCAGGAGAATGATTATGCAGCAGTTATTTAAGGATAGGCTTTTGTGGCATGGCAGCGTATGAGCTGGTAATGATTTTCTTTTAAAAATGTCAGCTTTGTTTGCTTGTTGAGGATTTGAAAGAGTTATACCTTTATGCTGTAGCTTTTTGGATTTAGTCTGCTGTAGATTAAATTCCGTAGTGGTGCACACTGGATGAATTAAAATGTATAGGTAATAAACTTCTGTGGTTTTGTTTATAAATGTATTTGATGCATATATAATGTATATTATATGCACATGCATGTTCATACACAAGTACTTGTATGGATGTGTTTATGCATCTATGTCTTTTTATTGTAGGAAAAAAACTTTTCTTATAGCTGAAAAGTGTTTTTCAGCAAAAATTAAGTATTTTCAGTTCCCCCCCCCTTTGTTTTATATTAACAGATTCTCCAGTATATAGTCTTGGACGTGACGCACTGATTGGAATCTGCTTGTTCACCGATCGAAAAGGTAGGACACCTCTGTGTTTGAATCTGATTTTGAGAATGTGGGAATGAATGTGATACAGGGTGTGGGTTGTTCTTTGGGGTCTTTTGTTTTTTTAAACAATGGTGGTTATTCTTCATTTTGTCAAACTGTTTTGTTGCAGCTTTGCATAGATTTTCAAATTGTTTGGCAGGCACCGTAAAGTTATTTTTGATGTGTACACATATGCTCTAGCTATTTAATTAGTCCTTTCAGCTGCAGCTACCAAATGGCAAGATACAAGCCCGAGTGCTTGTCTATTGTCTTGGGTTAGCATAGCAAGGGTGCAAAAACTGCCTCCCGTCATAGCAGGTGTGGGGTCCTCCTAGTACTGATTTTAGCATCAGCAAGAGCAGGGTTAAACTCACGACTTGCTCAGAGCAGGTACAATCTATCATAGCACACAGCAGAAAGCATAGTGGTGGTTTCATATTGTATCCCTTTCATGGAGGAGGGAAACTTCTTTTAACCCATTCACTGCTGCCAAAACCCGCATGTGTCTCAGCTCAGGGTTTTTATGCACAGCGTTTGGGTAGCCTAGCAGGGTGGGGCAGTGCTGGAAGAGTGTCTGTCTGATGGCTTTTTGGCATATCGCTGGCCCTTCAGTGATTATTTCTATGTAGCAAAATGAAGCAAACAGACTGGGGTGTTTTTGACAGTGTTAATGCTAGTTCCCAAGAGGAGTAGTTTATTATCCTCTTCGCCCTGATACCTTTTAGCTTTGGTTGCTTTAACCCCTTGATATGCTGTAAAGGAAATGTTGAGACAAACCCTTGCAGAATAAAAAACATTAAGCAACTTTCTTTGTATTGAACTTTCAGATATGCCAAGTGGTTAAGGAATACAGAGCTCGTTGATTTGCAGTGGGGACTGTGCCCTTTAAAAAAAAGAAAAAAAATTAAAAAAAATCTAGGCAGGATTGAAAATCTGCTCCCTCCACCTTGACGGAGAGAGGGAAAGGTATATCCATCTCACATTAACTTCTCAGGTGCCAGTTGTCACCAAATACCTTTCGAACCAGACTTTATCATGTGTTGTTCTTCCTAGGTGGCCTACAGGTGATCATACATTTTAGCTCTGCATTTAAACTTGGAGGGAATATGTGTGTTTGTAAGGCAGCAGTCAAAATCTGTGTGTGTCTTTAGTCTGAAGTTTCAGAGTGCCTTATGAAAACCAGAATGAAAAAGGTAATAAATTCTCCAGGAAAGACAGTTATGTTTCTAGCCTGGGTAAACCAGGGGTAACGGTAACTCTGTGAGAAAGCCTGGTGTACTGAAAGGGCCAGTCTGGGTACCCAGACAGGCAGGAACCCCAACCCAGAATGTCAGTGCTGGCAAGGATGTGGGCCACTGCTAGCAGCAATGCATCCCTCTCAAATGTGATGAATAATTGATTTCATTGCAATAAATTGCTAGGGCTGATTGATGCTGCTTCCTGGGGGAAAGCATTGTGAATTTTTCAGGCTATTCTCTCTCCCATTTTTGTTTCTGTTCCTCATTTTCCTCTTATACACGTCTTTCTGTTCTCTTGGCCCTTGTATTTTTTCTGTCTTTGGCAGAAGGCTTGTTACCTAATAGGTTTTCCTGGCTAAATAAAATTCTTCAAAGGAATACTTTACTTGTTAGTTTTTCTTAGTTGCTTTTAATACTATTTCCTCCTGGTATCAATTATCACTGGACTTATTGAAATAGAAAAACCTGAAGTAAATAGTGTATAAAATGCTTTAATTCTTCAAAAATGCATTCGACGATCTGTCTTTAGCTATGAGCAAGTCCCTTCTCTTCCCTCTACTTTTAATTTCACTTCCATTATCCAAGGGCAACAAGCCAAACTGCAGTCTCATTCTGATTTCATTAATGTTTTGCAAACTCTGTCTCAAGGACTAACGCTGCTTGCTGGGCTTGATGTCAGAATCCAAGGTTTTGGTGCAGCGTTGGAGAAGGGGAAAGGAAGGATCTCTCACAAATAGAAGTAATGACATTGTTAGCAGATGAGTAGAACTGCCTAGTTTTTACAGTATCAGTGGATAATGAGTCAAATTTGTTGACAACGTGATCCCCTCAGGTGAATGATTTTCATCTCCTATGGAAATATCCCTTATCTCCTGTGCACAACAGCTTTCAGTCCTCTGTGGTCTCCTAAAAAGAAGAAGGGGTGCCAGCTATTTGTTAATAAATCAAAGTTGGTGAGGAGACTCTGAGTTTTTTTGTTTTTTAAATAAACAATACAGATACATATCTTACACTTCTGATTTATCACTCATTTTAACCTCCTCCTTTGATCTGGGTTTTTAAGATTCATGTTACAAATCATTTGTTCCAGCTGCAAAGAAGACAGTGAGATGTTATGCTGGGAAAAATGGAAACTATTTCAAACAATGTTATTTTCTGGAAGTAGAAGTAAGGGGCACTTACGCTGTAAGAAGAGAATTCTAGATTGGCAGGACTTAAAAACCATGTGGCTACGGGAGTAGCATAAGATGGCTTGTAATATCAGAAGAAAAATGTTTTGTTAGGTGATACAAAAAGGCAACAGAAGCCAGAGTGTGCAGTGGCAATGAGGTGTGTTGGATTACAGTTTGTGGACGCCAGGATACATGCCCAGACTGACGTGATGTTTGGCACTTCCCTTCATTTAAACAAATGGCATGGTGACCAAATGCGCCAAAGGCATTCAGAAGCAACGCGTGGCGTCAGTTCATCCCCAGGGCTCTCTTGTGGGAAGCAGCATCAGGAGCGAGCTTGGGCCCCTGTGCCTGCTTCCGTCCTGAGATCGTCATCTGTCTTTTAACCCCACTTGTTAGACGGCCCTCTCTTGGCATGTGCGATGGAGGTAAGGAGGAGGTTTGCTTTACGGCTGTTCTAGGCTGGGTCACAATATCCTCGGTTTGTTTACTAGAGTTAGGGTTAGATCACCGGTATTAGCGTTGTCTTGTCCTGTGGTTACATGAAACAATTATTTTTTTTGAGCATCGGAATTAATGGTACTGACTTCCTGTTGATTTATGTCTTGTGCTTGATGAAGATTTCACAGTGAAAATTTTCCTGCTGTTTTACTGATTAGAAAGGCTGTCTGCTAGGCAAATTTTTCAGTGGCAAATAAGGATCCTATGTTATGGCTTTCCTTTCATTTGGGACATGAGGGGGATCACTTGCAGGGTCTGTCTTTTCTGCTTGGATACCTGTTTTCACGTGACTTGTAGGAAGACGGTTATCTCTACTTCTGCATCAAAGCAGACTGAAAATGGTCAATGGACTCAAAAATTGTTAGCTGAGGGGAACATAATCCACATAAAACTGGCTTTCTGTGAGTAAAACTGGAGCTAATATATCATGGTCCAAAGTTGTTTTCACACAGGTTTACATCTTGTGTCTTCTCCTCCCCTACCATGTTTTCGCCAGAGTACCCCAGTTTCTGTGTGGCCCTGTGCTGTCAGCTGGGCAGGACGCACGGCGTGCGGTAGAGCTGCTCTGGGGTGCTGGCTGGCCATCGTGTGTGGGTACTGCCTGCCTGGAAGATCAGAGGCAGCAGCAAGGGGTGAGGTTATGTCAATGCTTTCTTCGTTTGAGGGAAGGGAGAACTCATTTCAGCTTTGTTTTTCATCTCTGGGAAGAAAATACAGTTCTGTCCTTCACTCTCTGTCAAGCTATGTTTTAAATATTAAGAGTTAGGGATAGACAGCACAAGTTTGGTTTAGTAACTTTAGGAAGGACCCTGTATAACTTGTCAAGAAAATAACCATCAAAGTGCAGAAATCCAATGGAGGATGAACTGAACCAGAAGCTCAGCTGACATGGCCTCAACTGGAGGAAGAAGTGATTAGGTGCAGGCCTGTAGTTCCTATGAAGGGCTGTAAGCTGCCAGGTTCATTTTTGAAAGCTTGTGTCCTCCTTCTCTTCCTTAGTTTCTTTATCTGTAAAACAGACAAAGAAATGCCAATTTATTCCTCAGTATGGGTGTTCATCAACTTCGCAAAATGATTGAGATCCTTGGTTAGAGAAAGCTGCCTATGTGCAAAATTTGATCATGAGTCTTAGTATGGTGGCTTTTTTCTTGACTGCAGTAACAAAGGTTGTTGTGGTATTACTGTAGTAGTAGTACCAATCGAAAAGTTAAAATACATTCAGTAAAAGATTTGATTTCTTTCACTTTCACCCATCAACTTAACTCTTTCTTCCTGTGGAGCTCTTTGCTGTATAGAATTATATTGTGACCACACGGGTCTGTGATGACTTTTAACGTGATAATGAATACATGGCAATCAATTCATCTGCCCCATTTTATACGAAAGGTGGCTATTTCCTGATGGACACTTACGCTGGCATGCCAAAGCTGGGAAAGGCAGAAGAGACTGTGTTGCCAGTAGCATGCTAGGAAAAAACCTCTGTAGCAGCAATGCTGCTGACTCATGCTTTACAAACCTGGAACATTCCCCGAAAGGCTGGAGATGCAGATTAACTTCCTTCCTCTGTCCTGGTCAGGGGACAATTAATTACATTATTTGCCACCAAGTGAAGCCTCTAGATAGTTATGCACTGCTGCGTTTTCACTGACTTTTTTTGGAGTGCATTAGCATGGAGCTTGAGAGAAATCATGGGCAATTTATTTTAATACATTGGGTGTCAGTCGGTGCTAAATCACAGAAGCTATTTACATTTATTTTCTGAGTCATCCTGGTTCTTGCGATAAGGTGATTTTTTCAGTATGTGTGGTTAGTAAATTGGGTTCATCTTTTTTTTTCTTACTTTGTGTGTATATTTGCTCTGAAAAATGCAAATGTATGCCTTAATTGGCTAAAAGAAGATGAGTCACATTTAAGAAAGTGCCTTTCTTTAGCCTTTTCATCATCAAGGGGAAGAGGTTCATGACTGCTAGAGACAGGAATAGAGAGCAGTGGGGGAGAGATCACAGAGCTGTGTATTTAAATGTCAGTATAGAACTCCCTGTATCGTCCAGTTGCCTGTGTCTCTGTGGTTCTTAAGTTGCTTCCACCTACGTGCCCAAAAGGACCTGAGCGCTGTGCCACTCAGCATCGTGGCATTTAACACTGAAAAACTTCACCTTACTGTGGAATCCATAGCCCTGAGTTTGGCTGGGAAGAGAAAGGTACGTGTGACCGCTGTGGGGACTTGGTGTGCGGCACGTCCTCGAACACCCATTTCGGGTGTTTGAGTTACAGACGTGGAAACAAACACGACACATCTCGGTGAAAAGTTTCTTGACGAATCCCTGCCGACTCCACATACAGGGCAGCACAGCCCACTGCAGAGGTAGTACAGCAGAGAGGAAGTTGTGCTAAACTGGCTGCTCATGTTTGCGCTGGGGAAAGCACCTAGTTGTGCTCTGTAGCAAGGAGCACTGTTCCCTACTGGGTATATCCTTATGCTGCCAGGCGGTACTGTTGGTCGGCGTGCTGTCAGACCCCACGTGTAATTGTGGCAGCAGTGCACGGGCTGGTGACTGCTGCTATCTTGAACTGTATTTTATGTCCTCTGTGAGCACTGGGAAGCATGTTAGGGTTTTATTGGCATTTCTGTGCTGATAATTTCCAAGATGGGACGTCAATAGAGTTGATTTGGAGTTTCACAGGGTTTAGAAGCCTCTCTTACCAGTGTGGATTTTCCAAATTCCCCTGCTGTTTATTTGAGACTGAGATACCATGGAGAAAGGGCAGGAGAAGTGGAAAACACAAGACTGTAAGGATCTGGAGATTGATTAGGTTCTGCCTTTGGGCACTCTAGCCCTGGGAACCAGGCTGCCCTGTCCGGGATGCAGCACTGCTGCCTTTCTTCCCTCATATCCAGCCCTGAGCACACTGGGGAGCAATCTCACTGGTAACTCCAGCTTACTTTTGTTTCTGTCTGAAAGCGAAGGCATAAAAACCCAGTCTGCAGTCACAGTCCACCTGAAGTGGTCTCTGAGTGGGGTCAGAGAAGGGACAAACCCAGTAACATTTAATAATTTAGGACAGAACGACCTGCTTTAGGATTTCCATAGTTGCAGCAGTTTAACTGAAATCTGTTTAAGGGTGGATTTGCTTGCATCAATCAAAAACCCTTCTCAGAACTTCCTAATGTGATTGTAGTGGCCTGGCTGATGGATTGGCATTAAGGTCCTCTATATTGACTGCATGCAGTATAAACCAAGTTTATAATGATTCAAGATGGCTGATACGTGTATTGATAACTTGATGTTAAATTAGGGCTTAGTTATTGCTGCAGTTGAAGTGTATGCCAGCAAGTCTTTGTTGCCAGGCCTCATCCTGGTGCTACAGCAGAGTGTAATCCTGGCCAGCCACGGAGGTGCTCAGCCGCTCTCAGGATCAGCTGTCCAGTGAGGGCAGATCCCTGACCCGATGACATACTGCTCCTGTGACTTCCCCATGCTCCTGGCAAAAGTCGAGTGTAGTCTGACTGTTAATCTGGTGTCTTTCTAATGTTTATAGGAAATTTGAAACACACATGCTTCATTTTTAAATGAGACAAAGTGCAGCTGAAGGTGCTGTGCAGTGAGCTCCTTGCTCATAACGCGTGCTCTGCTAGAGCCAGCGTGCAGCTCCTACGCTGTATGCTTGGAATCGCTAAAGGACAAGACAACAGTTGAGTAATCTTTTCTTGGGTTTAGCAACATGATGATAAAACTAAAGGAACATTAGATGCCAAAGAATGAGTCAAGATTGCACTGATAATATTTCTTTTCATAGTCATGATAAGATAGAAGTTAAAGCAACAAATTGGGATGCTCAGTAGCATGCTGAATGCTCTCAGAGAAGATAGAAATCTGAGATGTAAAACTCTGTGACCCCCCCCTCACCGTGTAGTCCCATACATGGACCAAAGGGGCCTCTGTCTCTGTTCAGAACTCGCGGGGATCCGCAGGGGTTTGTGTTCTCAGCACCTGGTGCTGTGGGCTGGCTGTACTCAGAGCTGCTGTTGATGTCCCCCTGAGCGGGAGCTTGGTTTCGCCTTGGATGGACGCGCAGTGCCTAGGAGAACTGAATCCTTTTCCTCGGAAAGTTGCCACACAGTACCGCTGCAATACAACTAACCGTATTAATAATCATTAAAATAAGAATTGGTACTAATGTTTGTAGTGGTGGTGGTACGTAATGAATGACAGGAACAGCAGTATTTGTAATGGCAGCCGTGAGCCACAGAGAGAGTTGCTTACTGCAGCAACCTTTCCTGCAAAATACACAAAATGCCCCGGAGTATTTAAATGAATGTGCTTACTCTTAGGTTTGTTGTATTTAGTGTCCATTAGTCAAAATGTCTTTCAGCGAACACTTGTGGAAGTAATTGCGAAAAGGTAAATTCAAGACTGATATATACAACTACTAAAAGTAGTTTTACAATCGTATAGCTAGCCAGCATGTGTAAAAACTTTAAATACCAATGTGTGCATTACTCACAAGCAGGAAACTTGAGCACTTTAGCGATTAATTATAGAACAGAAGGGCTGGAAACCGTGCCTCATGATACAAGTAACGCATCCATGTGGCTCACAGTTTGCAAACCAAGAATAACTCCCTGAAAGAACTCACTAAAGAATATTTGAATTAAAAAAACAAAACAAAAAAACAACAAAAAAACCCCAAAAAACCCAACAAAAAGAAGTTCTCTGTGGCTGTATGACAGACAGAAGGAAACTAAGAGACTGTCATTCTGGACTGTGTGCACCTCACTGGTCCCCATTCTGTCTGCCGTGTGCCCTTACTATGGTGTTTGCTGGGGAAAGGGATAAGAGCAGGGTAGTCGGAGATTTTGATCTTCATAGACCTTTCAGTCTGATGTGGCTGTACGTGGGACTGGGTAGGAAGGATTCTTGGGAGGTTTTGAGCGAGCATACCGTTATTGTGGGGGAATCCTGTTATTTTCAATGTTCTTACCCTCTCACTGTTTCACCTCAGAGTGGTATTTATGGATCTAGCAATACTTAGAACCTGCTTTTTTTTGTATGCTGTCATTCCTCATTTATGTATTTTTGCAGGAAATGCAATGTGTTTAGTTTTATTTAGCATATCAAATGCAGGGAGCAACAGCAGAAGGGTGCATTAAGTGTAACAACTCCTGCTCCTGGGTGTTTGTGCTTGGCAGCCAGGCAGCCCAGGTGCAGGGCAAGACCCTCCAGGCAGAAGACTCTACGCAGCTGCATTGTTGCCGTGTGTTTGTGCAAGTTGTATACATGGATGCCTTTGGGTTGGAGGGTCTGCACCTGGCCAGGAGGTGCCTCTTTATTCTGCTGCCTCCGTGCTGATGGCGTTTTTCTTCACCACGTGTGAGGGCCACCGCTGCTGCTGCCAGCTGTGTCACTGCAGGGCTGGGACAGCAGCCCTCCTGCGCAGGGGAAAGCGAGGCAATGGTGCCTTTTGCTAAAGATCGTGCAGTGCTCCTGAGCACGACCTGAGCCTGAGGACCTCTTCTCCTGACACCAGTTTGAGAGATGTGGCAACAAGATTCTCTGTCTTGTCCTTTTTTTTCTTTCCTTTTTTGTTTTTCCTTTCCTAGTTTTAAGGTGATCTGTCGGGGGAAAAATCCCTCCACCTTCTGCTGCTTGTGTTTAAAACAGGGCTCATGGAGGCTCAGGGCTATGGC
>NW_009614474.1:124466-130384 GCF_000690535.1 Cariama cristata | reverse complement strand
GATATATATATATATATATATAGTTGTATGTATATTGTTGTAGGCAACTTGGCAGATGATTGTCGTTCTGTTCCAGAGACATGTCGAGCGCTGCAGCCACCTCAGTTACCTTTTGGATGGCGATTTGACACCACTGTGACTGTGCTACAAAATTCTTCTTGGCTGTGCAACCCAAAACTTATTTTTTGTTCTTCATCTGTTAAAGGTTAATCTGTGCCCAGCAGGCCAAACATAAGTATTCAGCCATGGTGTCAGCTTTGCAAAATATTTTCCACCTAAAATACCAACTTGTAATTAAAAATGGAGAAAATGGTGAGGCATAAGGAAGAGGATACGGTCAAATCACTGCACCTGTGTCCACATGTTCACTTACATTTTGTTAGTATTTGCATTTACATCTTCCAGAGCTCTCTTTATTATGAGGAGCCCTTGTAATATCACTGTCTTGAGCTGTAAAATGCTTCTCCAGTATTTGAATGGGTAGGAGAAATACCAAAACAAACTCTTCTTCCTAGTATCAGAGACGGATAGCTGGAGTGAGAAGTATTTTTATGGGGTCTGTTGGAATAAAGTACTGTGGACAAACTAATGCCTGGAACAAATCAGCTTCCTTCTGTAACTAAATATGAATTTGGCCTGCATATATATGTGTGTATAATCATATGTAATAGAGAAAAGTAGTCTTTAAATCCACAATGTTGGGGGGAAAAGGAGGAGTATACCTTCTTTCACTTGCCCAGAATTTCACTGAGTTTATAAAGACCCACTGTTTGGGACATACTGGTTTGTGGGTGTGTGTGGTGGTTTGGTTTTTTTTTAAGCTTCCTACATCTGTTGAAGGTGAGATATTTGTTTCTATCTTGTCAAACAAAAAGGTGTTATTTAGGTGTTCTGAAATATTGTTCCTGAGGTAAAATTGATAAAATAATTTAAAAAATACTCTTACTGAGCCTAATTAGCATCTATGGAATTGCGTGTTGACTTGAAAAGCCTTAGAGTAGCCTTGTAGTGAAGAGCAGTCCCAGATGTGAGCATTTCCTTTCCACCTGCACTTCTGTTTGTAATGAGGGGCACAAACTGCTCATATGCATTATGCCAAAAAAATGTTACCACCTTTGGATTCAGTTCACGTTACAGTGCTAATATGCTTCCTTGCAGTTATGCTCCATTTCTTAAAACAAGGGAAAGAAGTAGTTGTATAATAAACTATGTCATGGGAAAGAAAGTCATATGTTATGATAGAGCTTAAAAAGGCTTTTGAGGATTTACAGCCATGAGCGTTTATGAGCACTGAAGCAAGAGCGATTTTGTTCCCCAGCCAATGCTGGTTGCAGAGCTCATCAGAAGACGGAGGTATGTAAAGATGCAGCAGTGCAGGGTGTCAGTCAGGTGGGAAGCAGGGGCACCCCGCCCCTGCAAGAAGCCGTAGCTGTAGGCCATGCTTGAAATGCTGACGGGCCAGGCTGCGGCTGAGGGGCGGGGGGAGGGGGGGCCCCCCCCCCCGTGAAAAAAGCCGTAGCTGTAGGCCATGCTTGAAATGCTGACGGGCCAGGCTGCGGCTGAGGGGCGGGCTTGCAGCAAACAGACAGTGGCATTCCGTCTCTGTGCAGGTTTGCTGTAGGAAGGTTAAGCCTGTGGATTGAAGTAATCCTTGCAATATTAAAAGCCCCAGTCTTGCAGTGTCTGTGGGGGAAGGGACTGTCAGACTTCACAGAAACTTGCTGAGATAGTCTGTCTCGCCAACCCCCTGATGCCTCCCTTCCAGCTTTTCCACTTGACTCTGGCTGCTAGTTTCTCAGGCTCATCAGCACCTTTTGCTTTTGGTAAAATGCTTCCCATAGCAGAAATTGGCCTTGGATCCGAGGCCCTTGGCTGCTTAGTGGAATTAAGTCTTTCACCAATCCATGTCATTCAAAGTTCACTGCAGCCTGCCTGCTCTGGCCGCCCCGTCTGACACTGGTGGTTTTCTGTTCCTTTTTCTCTGTGTCTGCTACTGATTCTCTCTGTCTGTACAGAAAGTCTGCCTGGGGACAGCCTGCGTCTCTGAAGTGAAACGGGCATCCCTTGTGCAGCCCTCTGCCATCCGTGGCAGCTTGTCTCTGCCGAGGCTCAGAAATCTGATGAAATCCCGGGCTTGCCAGGCTGGCTGCTGCATTTCCAATGCAGTGCTCCTCTGCCCTTCCCAGAGCTGTGCCGCTTTGTCCTGGGGTCCAGAGCACATGTTTGCAAGGCACAGAGATGTAGCTTATCACTGCTGGGCAGGAGCATCTGTCCCAGGTTCTGCTTATTTTGTGCTTGACGGAGAGAATGGGCAAATTTGTAAATGAGAGCATGAAAGGGAAAACCGTGACCTCGGCACTTGTTTCAGGTTAGAGGGCTGTATGCAACGAGAGCTGGTCTTTGAATCAACACATGTCTAGAGCTGGGCTGGGTGTAGGAAGACTACTTATCTGTTTAAATAGACTTGATGACTATTGTGTGGCTGCCATCTGTCCTCCTTCACACAGGATAACTTTGTTTTATTATCTTTAACCATATCTTACTGGGTCTCAACTGCTGATCAGTCTGCATTCATTGTTGAATAAAGGAGCTGCCACTTTTCTTAACAGAAAATAATCTTACTACAATAGTGGTTTATGAGCCTTTTCCCCACCTTTTTGGCATGAGCGCCTTTCTGCGCAAGAAGTGTGATTGATAGCAGGGACCTTACTGCAGCATCTATCATCCTGATTAATCACTGCACTTTAATAGGGCACTTTGCTTTAAACAGAAGGCAGTATATAAACTATAGTTGGAGCATTAAGCATTGAAAGCCAAAATATGTTTTATGATTTAATATACTAGGAGGGAAATAAACGGAAGGTTTGGAGAAGAGCAAGTGTTGGACATGGAAGATGCTTCAGGGAACTCTAAAAATTTTGCTAGCACGAGTTGAGAGGTTTGAAGGAGTTTTAAAGTGGCCTAACAGTAATAAAAATGTGATTGCAAATGCGTGGCATATTGTAGACACTGTTCATTGTGCCAGTTCGGATCCAAGTTGGTCTGCTTACCTGCTGTCAGGAGATGGTACTGCCATACAGACAGCAGAATCAGCCATCGGCTTATGAGTGTTGAGCAGACTGAAGGTCTTTGCATCTCTGGACCAAGTCCAAAGCCGGTTATGTGCAGCAGCTGCAGAAGGTCTGCAGCACCGCATGCAAGTGGGAATGGGAGTCGGTCCGCAGTTCGTATTTTAGTGAACCGTTCTGTCCAACTGTTGTCAACATCAGCAATGGAGACTTTTTAAAGGGCTGCAAACATTGAAGTGCCTAAGTGGAATTTTTCCCTTTAACAAACTGTCCAAGTCATGGGAATTTTAGTAAGTGTAAGAAAGGAGGAATATTCTGGAAGATTTCTGAAGGTGTTTGTTGTCCGCAGACGGAGGTTAAGCCCATGTGAATTCAAGATCCTCCTCTTGCTGTTGGAGGTGTCCTGCTACTGTTGTGCTGCTGAGAGCTGCAGGGTAGCCCCGTGGTTTTGCAGAGGCTATAGGCTATTGAATTGTCCTCGGGTGCTTAACACAGCATGTCACTTGTCAGTGCGCGTCCGTGAATTAAAAATTGGATAGTGTCTTGCTCACTCCATAGCAAAATCCTATACAGCTTTCTGTGCTGACAGGCTTATGGGAAGGGGTGAGTCCTCCAGCAAGTGAAATGTGGCAATGCACCCAGGACCTTGCTTCCTTCACCAGAGGTGAAAGTTGGGAGGTGGTTGGTGTGTGAGTGGGTTAATAAAAAATTGAATTTTGAGGTCTTTGCTGTTACGTATTGGTCTCTTTTTGCCAGTTTCCAGTCTTTGTCCCATAGATACCTTTTGAGCTTCTACAAAAGGTTTGAAGTGCCCCAACAAGCACTGCATAAATTCATTCTTAATATATCCTAAAGGAGATGTTGTTCTGGAGTGCTGTGCCTGGGCTGTTGAGTCAGTGATGGTCGTAATTGGCATATCGGCAAGCTGAACAGTGTGACCAAGAAAGTATTTCCTTTTGGTGCTCCTGGCCACTACAGTGGATCGGGGTCCCTTGCAGGAAGGTGGCTGCCTGAGGGGCTGCATCTATCTGCAAAACTTAAGCAGGAAGGAGTGTCTTGAAAAAACAAACCAACCAACCAAAAAGAGGTGGCAGAGGAGGGAGGGGAAGAAGATCCTTTTCTGTTTTGAATTCCTGTTGAGACTGGCCACTAGTGTGGCTTTGGTATTGTTCTTCTGCAGTGAGTAACAATTTGTAGAAAGTGAACTGTCATCCCTCCTGCCCTGACCACCCCCAGCATCGTTTGCATTTGGGTCGGGAGGAGGAAGGGCTGTGGGACTGCTGCAGTCTCGCTTAAGCAAAACTAAAGGGCAACTACGAAGCAGTCAGGCCATTTTAAAAGAAAATGTGAGGAACTGTAGATGGTTAGGCACACTGAATGACAGTTGTTGAGAGTTGAGAAACTGATGTGGGGACGCTGAGACACAATGCGATTACATGTATGAAAATATGTTCTTAGTTACCTAGTATACTTCACTGGTTTGTGATTTTTCAGTTCAAAACAGTGGAACAATTGCTGCCCTTAGATGGTAAAAAAATGAATTAAAGAAAATAAATGCCTTCAGGTAAAAAACTTTACTTTTTTCCCACTCTACAGCACATAGTACTGTATATGTAAAATGTGGTTGGGAAGACGTGTGTTCCCAGCACATTGATCACTACTGCTATGGGAGCCTGCTGCCACATCTCCTGGCTGCCTGTGGAAATAGGTGCTTGGAGTTTGTCCAGCAGCAATTGCATGTTTGCCGATTATTGCTTGGGTCATCTTGCCTTTAGGATTTTGCCCACTTCAGCGTTTCAGGTCCAGTTTTTGTCTTTTTAGGCTCCAGTCATGCAACTGGTGATCCTTGCAAGCCTCAGTGATTTCATCCTGCTTACTTGGTATCAGTGGCAGCTTCTGGGAGGGGGAGAGGAGGAGGATGGAGATGAAGGAGCAGTCTGCAAACTTTAAGTAGCTTACGTGATGGGGCAGCTCTGCAGTGCTTAATGTAGGTGCTGTTACACAAAATTGCTTGCATGAAACCAGTTTTCTCCTAGATCTTTCGCTGATTGCTCTGTAACTTGGGATGAGTAATTTAATTCCTGCCTTCGCACCTGACTACATTACTCCGCTTTCTTACCTAGAAAATGTGTGGAAAGCGCCCAAACCTTCACATATCTGGAGGCTATGAAATAGATACCTGAAATATATGCGTTTATATAGTTATCGAAAGCCTGTACATGCCCTATATTGGCTTGAAACTAGAGTGACTAGGTCAGTCACTTGCCAAGATTGGACCTAGATCTTGTAAAAGGATTGCAGTCCTCCCAAGGGATTCACAGGTTGAAGGCACTGCTGTGAGAATGTGCCGTTGATGGGGAAAGTGCCAAGAGCTAAGTGACAGTGCTGTGGGTTTTGGAGCAAGCGAAACACTGCAGTCTGTAGCATGGGAGGGCAGTAGCTTAGCAAGTGCTTGTATAAGCAGAAATGGCAAATGCTTGTACTGTGTTATTTTAAACACCAGAAATTAACATTTTAACTGGCTAAAAATCACTGTATGTATAACTTGGTATTAGAACCCAAGGTGTATTGCACAGCATATGTCATACAAAACTCTTGTGGGCACTTTTGGTCTTGAAACTGCTAGGAGAGCCACTTCAAGGGTGAGTCCTGTTTGACTGTGTCAAGGCAGAGCTATTGGAGAGCCTGGGTTTAATTGTTTCCTGGCCTAATAAAGAGCTAGTTGTTGAAACTGAAGGCCAAAAAAAGAGAAATGGTCCTGGGCTCAGGGCAGTGAACTCCATACTGTTTTTTTCTGCACTCCCTCAGAGAGCTGAGCTCTAACAACTGATCTTAGCACTTTAATACGCA
>NW_009614474.1:100018-124435 GCF_000690535.1 Cariama cristata | reverse complement strand
ACTTTAATCCTCGTCTTCCCCTGCCTGCTGATTGTCCTCTTTCTTCAATCATCTAACCTTACCATGGCATGGGGTGAATTTGTGTGCAGTCGGTTCTTGTAGGCTTGTCTGCATGCAAAACCTGTACCATTTGACCCATACCTGCGTTAAGGGGCTATGGATAATTGAACAAAAGTGCATTTTCTTGGTTATATGTTCTAAGAAACTCTGAAGTTTCCTTCTTTCTGGGACCATGTCTCTCCTTTTCAGTCTATCCAGCTCTTAAGTCTGTAGAGATTTTTATGTTATGTGGGACACCTTGTTTGGTGTCATATCACTAAGATATGATGGTTTGTGTGGTCTCAGCCGTGACGAGCAAGTTCCCTGTTAGGAGAGAACTCTCTCCCTGGGAGAGGGATAGGGACTGGAGGTGATGTCCACAGGGGCAAATACTCAGCTCCTATAAACAACATCTGCGCATGGCAGCATCTGAGAGGAAAACGGATTTGCTTGCTCTGAGGACATACCCCGCATTGCCACTGGGTCTCTTCAGCCGGTAGCTGTCATTGCACTGTGCGCCACAGCTGTGAAATCAGCTTGTGATGGGTTCCTGAAATCATCTCTTAGGTCCTAAGCACTCCTGATGCGACGGAATGGTCCTTTTGACAACTCTTTCCTTAAGGTCAGGGGAACACAGTGTTAGGTTAATACAGATTCTCCCCCTCTTCCTCTTGCGTCTGTTGTGGGAAGTGTATGATGCTATCAATAGAAGTTGGTTCAAGGCCTACTGAAACCAAACTAAAAACTTTTATCAGCTTCAGTGGGCTTTGGATTGGGGCTCTAGGGAGCTGCTTTAATCAGTGAAGAGAGCACACTGGGCTAATTTAGATACTTGTGTGAGAAAGGCTGCTCTTGCTAATGGGGGCTTTTTTTACTGAGGTCCGTAGGTGAAGACAATGGCTCTTTGGGTTCCCTTCCACTGCTAAGGGAGGGAGCGGCAGCCTGCCTGCAGGGCACGGGGCAGCCCGACCCGGAAGCTGGGGAGGAAGTCACGTCAAATGACAGCTCACACGAGATGTGGAGTGACTTGTACAAAGTGGAGCTGAGGTGGCGTGACCTACTTGACTTGGAACACTTCACCTCCACTGCAGTCAGTCTTGTTCTGAGAGAAGACAGAGTAAACATGCATTTTTTTTAACAGGTGACCTGTGAGATAAAGATGAGGAAAGTTAATTGGAATTGTCACTGCGGAGCCTCTTGCCAGAGGCTGTCATTATGCTGAAAAGTGACTTTAATGATGTTGGCAGGATGGGACAATTTATTGTTTAATATTAACTACTAAAATTCATCTTCTAGTTATTCACTCATGTTGAGCTGGTAGAGCTTTGTCTTGCTTTGGTTCCCAAATTGCCATTTCCTCTAAAATGCTTGTGGCTGCTATGGATATGCTTGTAATACAACCTTTACATCTAAAAACCTCTAAACATCTGCATTTTGCTGGTGGTGTCTGTTTCTTGGTTGATCATCTTTAATAGACCAAATTGGTATGATGACATCCCATACATTGCTGATTAAGGTGTAGCTGTGGGTGTGAATGTGGAGGGGTTTAGGTATATGCTATGCTTATACAAATCAAGATGTTTTAATTCACATATCTACATAATTATAATGAAGATGTAGGCAGTAATTGTGATGGACTTAGCTGAATGTTTAAAGGTAAGAATGGTGGTGGGAAATACCAAAAAGGCTGTTAAATTATATTTCTTCCAAGTGGTTTAATAGCAACACATGCGGCTGTGTGGGCTCAACCTTAAAAATTAAACTCACGTTGAAATGCTTTCATTTCCATATTCAAACAGATTTGTGTGGTTTTATTGACTAGTTGCAAACAGTACATTAAAACATATGCCGTCAAAATTAGGGCAGTGTTTCCTGCAGTGTAGTTCCTTTCTGTGTGTTATTTATTCTTTCCATCTACGGAAATCCCAGTGACAGAAGTCCTTACATATGTTCTCCATAAACCCACCAAGGATATGTGTGTTATAAGGAATGGGTCTCATTAACAATGTGAAAATGGTGCAGACTTTTCAGATGGCTCTTAGCTCTCTTGTACATCTTTCAGGATTTCAGCACATGTTAGAAATGATGACTTCCCATTTGGACACCTTCTCAGCTGTTGGAGAATGCTGGAAGTTGGATGCAAGCTTTGAACTCATGGTATTTGTAGGACAGGCCACAGAGAATATCCCCCCCCTTTTGCTGCCTTGTGAGCTCCTTTGACTGTTGCCAGTTGATGCTGGTTTCCTGTTAAACTGTCTCTCACTTTTGGAAATGATTTTCCATCAGTTGGTTCTATTAATAATCAGTAGTAAAAAGTAATGTTATGGCTGCAACTTCTGGCAGGGGATCCTTTTGGCTCAGTTACGATCAGCAAGCTCTTTCCTTTGCAACCGGTGTGACAGTGTTGGATGGGTAAAAAGGTAATTGGCACATTCTGCTTATGAGGATTGTCCCGTGGTACTGTGTGGGATGTCTGCAAGCAGCTTACGAGGTGCAGGATGGAGAGGTACATCTTTCTGCTCCTGTGCTTTTGCCTGTGGGTAGCAGGAGGGGAGCTGGGACTCAGCTGCCCTCTGATACGCAGGTGTGGGGAGGCAAGTCTCATTCTCAGAGGAGACCGTGAGGCCGCAGTTGCCCTTGTGCAAAAGCAGTTACCCTTTTGTGTGTGCATATACTGCAATAGAAAAGAAGCCTTTTGTGCCTTGGTGGCTCTTAGTTTATTATCTCTGGAAGCCAAGACACACACTAGCCCTTACCATGCAAGACATTGCTTCATGTGCAACGTAGTTCATTTATTAGTTCCGATGATAAAATATCTTTCGCAGGATTTTTTTTTTCTGTAGGCAGCAAGATTAGGGTGGATTGTTTGTTTCTTTTAACCAGTTACCTTATTTTTCTTAGGAATGATAAGATTGGAACAAGTCACTCACAACATGCAGTTTATCGAAAAGACTAAGTCTCCTCTTCCAACCTCTTGAGGCATATAAGCACCCATTAGTCTCTTAGCATTAAAACAGCCACGTGGAGTAGTGTTAGTGAGACTATTTCTCCATTGATTGTTAATCAACAACTGAAAATAGCTGACACGTATTTATTACAAGTGCACACATAAATACAGGAAATTGTTTTGTAGTCGTATTTTCTTGCTTCAAACAGTTACTTTCATACCACGTGTGCGCTCAGCATTTCTTTGTTTTGCTTTCCTTGGAGTTTGTGCTGGTTGGTTAAATCCTCTTCACCTGTTCGCGCTGTTAACTTTAGTCATAGCTTCACAAGTATGCCATCTCCTATATCCATCTGAATTGAAAATACCATGGCTAGCTTTGCAGAGTGAGCCACTGATATACTAGAATATAGCTAAAGTATTTTATCCAGTAATTACTGATACATAAGGGGTTGGTTTCACCTAGCTGTGCAGTTGCCAAGTAGAGGTTGCGTGACAGCAGGAGGATGTAGCCTCATTAAGGCAAATTGATTATTTATCTTGTGACACGGAGCACATGTACTGGGTTACAGGAGATTCATTCTGTCTTCTGTTTCCCAGACGTTATGGCCCCACTGTCACACATGTTCAGGTTGAGTTGTGTCCGTATTTACTTCTGGTGGAGCCTGTTATTGGGACACCATATGTCTCCACAGAATTCAGACACACATATTGCATAGTGTTATTTCGGTGGCAGCTTCTCCTCTCTTTATGCCTTTGTTTTTCCTGAGTGAAGAGCACCATGTTGCAGTTCTGCCTTTGTAAGTTAGACTGGACCTAGCAGTTGTTGGTAGGAGGCCTTTGAACTTCTCTGTCTCCCGCTACCCCCATCTTTAAGCTGGGATGCAGCACAGCCTGCAGCTCTCGCCTTTGGGCTCTTCGGCCACTGGAGGGAAGACTGTAGTTTCTCTGAAGTCATTTTGGGCTAATGCCCCCGTGACTGGGGTGTAGCAAGGCCATAAAAGATCATGATAGTCAATAAGGAGAGCAAAACACAGCTTCACAAAAATATGCTCAGCCAAGAGGCAATTCATTTTGAAAACCATTTTAATTGGTTTGGAGTAATTTGGGGTGAGCTACTTCACATAGCATATATTTTCTGGGAAATGGGCCAGCTCAGTAATAATAGGCCACCAGAAAACTGGCGCTACACATGTGGATGCAAGGGGCTTGAAGGAATGAAACCTTAATAAAGACTGATACTATCTGAGCAAGCCCAAGGGGGCTCGGTTCAGATGTCTTGTAGTTTCCAGGAGTACTGACAGTTCTGCTGCCATGACCAGGTACTGTATTGGTGATCAAACTTTGAGGTCTACCTAAACTAGCTTCTGCTTTGAGGCCATACCCTCGGCTGATACAATCTAGGCTTGTGCCATTTAGGTCACTGTGGCTGTTTTGAGTCAGGTCAGGTAACAATATGCCTCTTTAGGCAGAGATACGGTTCTGGCCAGGTAAGAGTAGAGAAGTGCAAGTGTGATTAAGTTAGGTGCAATTGTATTAATAAGGTACAGTTGTATTTTTCTGAAATCTGGTGATGTCATTACCAGATAGGGCATCATCCTTTTGTGGGCAGATCCAACCCAGTCCTGTTCCCATAGTCTTACGGCGTCGTCCCCAAAACGCGCTTGAAACTGAGGAGACCACCACCCCAAAGGAGGGAAACGTGCTGGGTTACCTGATATTCTCCCTCCTTACCCAGTTGGGTCCTCATCCCGCCGAAGAGAGAAGACATGCCACGTCATGGCCAGTCTGATGAGGAGGGAGATAGTCCTTCTTTTTGGTGAAGAAGCTGGTGTTCAGCAAAATGTCCTGTCCGTGCCTAGAAGGAAAGGTTGGAATAAGGAGTGGCTGTCCATTTGTAATAGCTAACTGAATAAGGTTTTCATTCCTTCCACACCTCCACTTTGGCTATTGCTTCCCCCGGTCTTCAGGCAACTTTTTCTGATCAATATGCAGCTGGAGGGTGCCCTGCGGCACCTGGAAGGAGACGAGTGACACTTCCACCAACAAGACCAAGGAGGGGCTAGGCAAAGCTCCCTATTACTCCATTGCTCATTTCCTGTTTTCATATATTTTCCCAATTCCTACAAAACCCAGAGAAATCTGTTTCTTAATGCCTGAGAATAAGCAGTAGCGGAGCACTGGGATTTCTTAGTTTGCATTCAAAATACCATGTCTTCTAATCATCTCAGAGCAACAGACATGAAAGCTCCTTCCAGAGAGATGTCACAAAAGGTCACACGTTTTCCTTTGAATGATGAGCGGTGCTTTTAAAGGAGCTTAAGATAAACTTCAGGCCTATGGCCCATATGATCTGTTTACTGCATGACTTTAGCTAAGCAGGAGCACTGATTCTGTCGTTAGAGCTAGAATTGAAACTCAAAAAATCTCGCATCCGCTTCCCTGATGTGCTATAGAGTCTGCGCATGTTTTCAGGCAAGGCATATTATCTTCCTTGGCCTCAATTCATAGTCTTAAAAAAAAAAATCGGCACAATACAACACAGTTCTTAAAACTGTTTTCTTTGAAAATGAATCCACAGATGATCCTCAGAAATCAGAGGCAGGGAGCAGGTGATAGCACAACAGCTGGGGAGTAGGAGACAGGTTATGGAAGACCAAAGGCAGATAACTTCCCTGTTGTGTAACTTATATATGAACATATTCTGCACTGATGCTGAATTACAAGTTGTCTATTTATTACAGAGAGCCTTTGTGTCATAAATACAGGTACATGGTAATAACTGGAGTTTCCTTTTCTGTCTTCTGTTTGTCTGTATTGGGCTATAAACTCTTCAAGGACCAATCCCTTTTGTCAGTAAGTGCACTGCCTACTCTAATGGGTCCCACTCTCAGCCAAAGCTTGCATGTGTTAAGGATGTGCTTAGCACGTAGGTGTAAACTAGAAATAAGTAGGTTCAGATCCTACAAGGTTGGTGCTTGCTCTGATGATTGGACCTGGGGGAACCGTGGGATACAGAACTCAAACGCAATCTGCTGAAAAAATGAAGTCTTTCAGGCCCTGTGGTTGGAAGGAAAGTCTTTTTCTCAGAGTTCAGGCCCCTTAGTCACTGGTCCTGAGCTACAAGAAGACAACCAGAAAAGCTTGAGCTGGTTTAGCTCCATAAGCTGCAGTGCAGGGCTGACTCCATGAGTGCGATGGGGCTCATCCTGAGCTCAGGGTGCACAGGGTTGTACAAACTGACTCCAGCAGCTGGTCTCCAACAGTGTGTGGCTCTGTGCTCCTGGCAAAGGGAACCTGTGGCTATTATATCTATCAGCACTGAGAGGTGTCTGGCTAATCACGTTGCTGGAATCTGGTGGTATCTTCCATGTGTACAGAAAGAGCTGCCTCTTTCAGCTCTGGGAGTATGTGCAGGGCTTTCTGCCTCTGCGCAGCCACCATGTAAGTTTGATGTTCCTCTTGGCTAAGGAGGTTTTGATATATCACTCACCTTGCTTATGCTTTTCTAGTACAGAAGTTTACCCTCAGCAGAGCTCACTGACTGGCAGGTGCTTGACCAGGAGCAATCCCTGAACTTTGGACCAAGGACTGCAAGTGATGCCATGTCCTTTTGCATGTGACGTGATGGGTGGAACATGATTTTAAAGTTGAAAGTAAGATCTTTACTTGTGGCATCACGTTATATCCCTGAGTGGTATGGTTCATCTGCTTTTAAGGAGATCTAGTATCTCTTTACATTTATGAAAATAGTTTTTGAGCTATAGGGTGGTTTTTAAAATTGTAATATCCTCAAAATAGAAAGTAAAAATTTTATTAGGCAATACATCAGTGCAGAAATCGAGTCTCCTTATTGTATTTTCATTGCTCTACAATGTTTTTAAACATTGTTTTTAAACAGCTTTTTATTGCTCTGTAATGTTGTCTCCAGATCTGTGAATCCATTTTCAAATGTGTGAATTGAAAATGGATCAGGGATGCAAAGAAAAGTATCTGCCAGGTGGGCAGAAGTGCTGGTCTCCATATAATTGAGTTTTCTTTAGGACTTCCCATAACATGTGTGACTCATTTGATGTGAGGTCTAAATGGTACTGAAGTACCTGAAGTCCTCTGTTACAGAAGGCTGCAGCCCTTGTGGTCAAAAGGGTCAGTAACCTTTGGTTTTTAGTCACTTTCTTTAATCTTTATTAAGGCTTTTATATAACACAGCATAGTCATAGTGTTTTAAGGGAGCTATTAAGCGCTTCTGACTAATGAGCTTCTGTTTTGAAAGTTCCACAAGTTTCACATGCTAGCTCTAAAAAAGAGGCAAGTTTGCTAGGAAAGTTAGCTTATAAAATACTTGTTTTTAAGATTATTCCAACAGGTGTTTGGTGTTAATGGCTTTGCTATGACCCATAAAGTCCATAATCTTAAGGTCAAAGCACTATTTTTGACTTATTCTGTCTTCATAAAAGTACTGCAATCAGCGTTGTCTTTTGTTGGAGAAAGCGTGGCACTGTGACTAAGTGGTGCAGCCTGGTTCTTACGTAGTCTCCAGCAAGTGAAGTACAGCTTTCAGCCCGTAAATAATTTCCTGAGATTGGTCAGCTTAGGAAAAAAGTATTGTTATTTTAATGCCTTTTGATACAATCAGAAGCATGTGGTGCTGAGAGAGGATAATAATTTTCTTTACAGGGATTTAGTTTCAAGAGGGTAGAAATCTCTCTTTGCCCTGCTTTTCTTGTTGGCTCGGCACTTGCTAAGTGTTTTCAGATGCACCATACAGTTCTTTTTGAAGGAGGAAACAAGGCCTCTCATGCTTTCTACTGTGTTGCACCACCGTTTCTCATCTCCTTAGAACTGCCTGCTTGCTTAATCATAAGCTAATTAAAGTATAGTAACAGAACACACTTTTGAACTGCCCATAAATAAAGGGAATTGTCAGAGAAAGGGTGATAGAAAATTGAGAGGAGGAACTGTGAGCATTTTGGCCAGCAGCATAATGTGTGCCTCCTGCCGTGCTGGCTATTGATGTTCATGGTGAGTTTGTCTCATTTTGTCCGGTCACCGACACCAGGATTTTCAGATGAGGGAAGAGGATATACTGTGGGGACTTGAGAGAGCACCAGGACCCTTTGAACTTCCTCCGGTTTCTGTTTCACTGCTTCCTCTTGCACTAGTCTCATGTCACAGTGTTATCAGCTATTCATTAGTTCTCTGTTGGGAAACGTCAGTATCAAACAGGATCTGAGGCAGGTCTTAGGGAATCCACATGGCAGAGACCCGCAGCTGCAGGGGGGAGGCCTGTGGTGAGGTGCGGGGCTTCACCCTGGAAGGAGTGAAGCCTCAACAGATCAGTGCTCACCAGCCCATCTCAAACTTATTGCTGGAACTAGGGCCTTTCACATTACCCTGATCTCAGCTGATGCTCAAAAACTCCGTAATTGCCAAAAGCTGCCTTTGGATTTGCAGATTCCCGGTCTTAAAATCCAAATCCTATGTTAGGTTAGTGACGAGGTGGTGGGCAGTAACAGGCAGTGATCATTACTGCTTCATCCGGTGATTCCTCTGCCTTACCCACCGTGGCCAGGAAGCACAGACATTGGCACTCGGCATTGACCACCTGAGCTTTGTGAAGCAATAAATGATGACAAATCTGCAGCTAGAGGCGGTCGCTGTCACAGGCTCATCTTAGCTGAGCAGATGGCTGTAAAAGAGGAGGTGGTACTGATTTCTGCAGGGTTTCTAGACCCTTGAGCAACAGGAAGTTTTCCCAAAATGCAGGAACCTCCGCACAGCTTCTGGTTTCTAACAAAAGTAGTTACAAGTTTAGCCTTATTTTTTAATTATGTGGAAGAAACCGTGCAACAGTATAGTGATATCCCAATTCTGGCAGCTTCTAGTTATTTTGAATTTTGTGAAAGTTGTAGGGTATTTTATTAAAGTAAACAAAGTTATCTGAAATGAGTGCTCTAAAAGGAAACACTGCTGTTTTTACTAAACCCCTAAACTTTAGTAAGGACACACAAGTGTGTATTCTTTATGGGCATGCTGGCCTCAGCTCGACCTCAGCTAGCCATCTGGATCCCTATTTCTTGATAACATATACTCTACTGAATTTGGCTTTTATGACTTATAGCTTAAACTGTTAAATACAGAACATTTGATTTCACAGGAACTACATAAATTTCAAATAAACAAGTGGTTGGAATATATACATTATGGGACAGAGTCCTCACAGCAAACTCTTCTCCCAAGTGAAAGCAGGTCAGTGTTTCCTGTCGTCTTATCTTTGAGGAAAGCAACGAAGGACTTGTTTCCCAGAGTTAGACTTGGAGCTGATGTTGAACCCAGGAAGTTGAGCTAAAAGGAGTTTTTCTAATCAAACACTTTTTTTTTAACTCAGGAAAAAAAACTATTCATAAAATTAAAACTGTTCTC
This sequence comes from Cariama cristata, assembly GCF_000690535.1. Lineage (NCBI taxonomy): Eukaryota > Metazoa > Chordata > Aves > Cariamiformes > Cariamidae > Cariama > Cariama cristata. The sequence continues at coordinate 115,029 of NW_009614474.1, read as the reverse complement.
GGGAGAGCATTAGTTTCAAAAATTGCCCATTCCTGAAAAATTCCTCCCCTTTTTTCTGATTTTAGAATGCCTTTTTTAGACATCTTGAAAATGGGAGAAAAAAGTCATTCAATTTGGAATAACTCAAATTTCTGAAGGAAAATTCAACTCAAAGCAAAACCAAGTAAAACATAGTTGAAGCATTTCAGTTGACCTAGTCTGAAATATGCAGTGATGTTTCATTTTTTTAATATCTTGAGCTTGGATTGAGAAAACATTTCAGAAACCTTGTGGGGCCTGGCAAGGCAATCTCTGCCAGTGCTGGGCATTGGTGATGAGTGCAGCACCGTGCGGAGCAGTGCTGACCTACCCGGGGAATTCCCCCCTGGCTCAGTGCAGCCCAGTAAGGAAACACTCAGGTTTCAAAAGCAGTGCGACTGCTTTGCCTGGCACCTCAGCCCAGCTGAAAATCTTCCTATTTCACCAAGGCTCATGGGCTCAGGGTGTGGGTACTGAATCAGCCTGGGCTTCTGCTGCTGCTGGAGCCGAGAGGGTCCCCAGAGCATGAGGGGATCGCTCCAATAGCTGCCCTTTTACCAGCATGTGCAGAAGGCCAGTCCACAGTTTCCTTAGAAGCAAAAGAATCAGCAAATTAAAAAAAAGGGAGAGAAAAAAAAAGTTATTGGTCAAGTGGGTAGCAGCAAGACTTGTGTCATTAGCTTTATTAACGAGCATGTTGTTTCGTTCCAGTCCTGCTGTCTGCATCCTGAGCAGAAAGAGCCCTGAAAATAAAGTAGGATTTCTCGCAAGAGCAGACGGCAGAGTGGATTAATGACAGGGTGCACTTGCAAGTGCCCACGACCCCCAAACGCAGCTGGGAAGCGTGATGGCTGCTCCCAGCTGTGAGACCGGCCCTTTGTGCCCAGTGGTTCTGCAGCTGGTAATGTTGATGCTGGTTAGCACTGAGCCTGGCTGGGGATGTGGGTAATTGGGAGGAGGCTGTGTGGGACTGCATCCCCCAGAGCCTGCGGAGCGTAAAGGAGCTGGGGAGTGGGTGTTCATGGGCCCTGGGGGAATGGAGGAGTCAGAGGTTTCTGCTGTGAGTTGGGCTCCAAACTTTTTATGAATTGTATAAATGGAGGGTGACAGACTTGCTGAGTTATAATGGTCTAAACTCTGTGACTAGAAATTGTTTACACGTCGGTTTTGGAGAGAAGACAGCCTCTCAGGAAGCACCTACAGTCTGTTTTGGAGCCTCTACCCCAGCTTGAAATTCTCTTTTATGACAGTCCTCTGCCCAATCCTAATGCTGTATTTATGGAGTTGTTACCTGCATACAGTGAGACAGCTGGGCCTGAATTCTTACCAGCTGAACCCACCTGTACTCTACCGCAAACAGACAAGGGCTTTCATGTAACCGGGAGAGCGGGAGAAGAGGCTTTGCCAATATTTTCTTAATTTCTTTATTAGATACAAAAGTAAGAGCTTTTGTTTTCAGGGAATCCAGGGACTGAGGCTCTTAGGGACCGGAGAACTATCATACTTTGGTCTCTTTGGACAATTCTCCTACTGTCACACCTCTGGGGATCATGCATCTGTGGCAGTTGTGGGACCCCATGTCCCATAAGCATTACTGATCTTTTAATGAAATCGGCATTTCTTACCAAATGCGTGATGTCAGGCAAATGTCATTTGAGTTTGCTGCTCGTAAGAGTTTAGCAAGGAGGAGGGAAAAGAATGAGGGGAAAACAGGAGAAGGGGGCAAGGCTGGATGAGGGTGTGCTGGTGCCAACCACCCTGTGTTCTGGGGCTGAATGTGTGACTGCTGGCGAGTCCTGTTTCACAGTGGAAATGTCTCTTCCTGGCTGTTTCTGGTTATCATATTCTCTCTGGCATGGAACGTTGCTCATTTACTTCAGTCATCAGCAGGTTACTAGTTTTTTCCATAAAGCAGGAGCCAGATGCATGCTAAGAGGAATTTTATGGCAGGTGTGGTTGCTTCAGCAGTCCCTGGCCTGGGAGAGACAGTCCACTTTTATGAGCATTGACATTGGTCAAGCAGAAAATGAAGTGATGCTCTATTTCAGATTTGGGGATAGATATTGTTTTGAGTGAGAAGGAGCCAAATATTTTCAAAGATCGTTACTTCTTACTGAATGATAGGAAGGCGTGCATATATGCAAGTCTTTGTCTCCTTCCACTACAGGTGGCTTCATGGAGCGTATGGTCCCTAGTGGTTGTGTCTGGCTGGTTGTGCAGTGGTTCTCCTACAAACAGCCTTCCCGACTGACAGGCAAAACCACTGTTTAAACTGTTGTGATTTTAGATGTTCCTCACACGATGTCTGCTCCACCCGTCTGTCCATGGTGGTCTCCCACTGGAGGGGCAGCAGGATAGACCATGTCGCGGGGCTCCAGGTAGCTCAGGTCACAGCCCAGCCTGTTAGATTGACCTACTGACATGGTGAGTGTGAGCTGAGATTTAAGAGGAGTAACAAAGTCAAACAGCCAAGGCACATGCAGCTATTTTCCCCATCACTCTGGCTGCCAGGCAGAGCAGCTCCTGCAGCAGAGTCAAGCAGCTGGCCTGGGACAACTGTGTCTTAACCGTGATAGGTGCCTTGGTGAGACTGTGTCTCTCCAGAGCAGGGAGATGATGGTGATTCTGTCCTCAAGGGCTGCTGTCATCCCCTGTCCTCTCCTAAGCCACCTCTCAGCTGTGCGTTCTTGATGAAGGCCCTGGTGAGGTCTCAGTTGTGGCCTCTGGTTTCTCTGGTGAGCTCTACCCTGGCACAGAAGGGAGGCTGGCACTCACTAGGGTTGAAGTCCAGTCTGTGGATGTCTTTTTGTGAAAGCATCTGGCACCTCACAGGCTTCCCCTAAACCTCTGAAGCTGATCGAGGGAGTTGTTAGCTAGGCTGTCCCGCTTAGCAACTCCTGAGCTACTGTGATGTGGCCTGATTAGACTGATAAGAGTTTGTAGCCACAGTCCCTGAGGTGCCTGGCTGGGATGTGCAGGGGGTGGCGGTGGGCATTTCTTGGGACTCCGGAGGTGCAGACCCCCAGGCAGGCCTGGCGGAAATGATGGCAGGGGATGTCTAGAAAATCCCCAGCAAAGCAAGCAGAAGCTTCCAGTTGTCAACTACTGAAAGACTGCTTTACTTAATTCCCCTTCACTCTGTGACAGGTGACTGGTGCATTCCAGATTGCTAGTGGAGATAACCAGTTTAGAGGTGATTTAAAAGATAGAAGGTTTAAAAGCCTCTGGGAGCTTTTGCTCCGCAGTTATATTGTGTATGGGAAGCACGTGTGTTACTGGAATGTGTATGAAATGGGTCTGTCAATATGATCACGAGCAAAGTGATGTGATTCATTCCAAAATAGTGCCAGTAAAACTTCCATAATGCGCCATGGAATGTGGTCAGTACTGCCACACCACTGCTTGGCTGAGATGCTCTAAACTGAGGAGAAGGAAGAAGCACAAATCCAAAGTATGGTACTAAAATTTCTGCAGAAAAAGGCTGGGAATGCCTGCTAACCTGTACTGTGTCCCCTGTCATGTTTGCTCCCAGGTGGATCTTCAGGCAGTGTTTTTATGCTATTTGTGTTTGTCTCAGACATCTCTGGTGCCACATATGCCACAATGTAGGAGTCATGCCGTCGAGGATGTGTTGTAGCCAATGTCTTCTGTGTCCCTTCCTTATTTAATCTGGTGGTTTGGGGCCTTATTATCTCAAATATATCCATGTCAATGTAAAACCACAGCTTAAACTCAGTTACCATGGGTACCGCACAATTTGCACGGCCCGGTCTCCACTCCTCAAAGTTAACTTTGGAGCATTTAAAATTAGAGATAACATAGAGCCAGCTGATCACAGAAACCTGTGGACTAGCTGTAGGCTAACATGGCTTCCCCATACAGCCCCAGAACAACCCTGAATCCTGAGCCATTGCTCTTCTGGCGTCATGTGGTTTGTGTTAACAGGCATGGTGGGAAAAGGCTGTGCTTGGTTACTACAAGATCATGATGTTATATACTGTTTTTGTCAGGGGCAATGCTGGGAATATATGTTTGACCTTGTTAGAGGCAGAAGCTGAGAGACCTTGGTTTTCTCCCTGTCTCGGGCAGTAACGCACTCTCTTCCCCACAGGAAGTCTCTCAGTCTACAAACCTGTAAAATGGGATTTTGTTACTTTTTCATCAGAATCATCTTCTGAAGTTTAATTGATGCCCTCAAATCATATAATATCACACCAACAAGAAAAGTAAACACAAGCCAAGCCAAAAAAAAGCAACATAATTTTATTGTGTCTTACTCTGCATTTCCATCACACCTCTGAAATACCAAGTTGACTCTTGGGTATAGGATGTACTGAGGAAATTTTCTGTTTCCCTAGTACATCGCGGGAAAATCTGCAAGAGGAACGCAACTGGTGTGTTAGAAAAGGATCCTCAAGCAAGAGGATGGAGCCAAGCCAATGCAGCACCTCTTGCTTTCTAACCCCTTTTCTTATGTCCTTCTTGATTTCCCAGCTGCAGAAAGCCCCCTTCCTGTCCCTTAAGACCCCCAGTAACAGTGAGAGACTCCTGTGCTGTCCTTTGGAAGGCGATTGTTGCAGCTGCCTTGTCTGTTTGCCTCCACCCCATGCATGGGCTATGTCTGTATTGCATTTTTTTGGAAAGGAAACCCACCTTTAACTTTGGACAAGGGAGCCTGGAAACCAGAGCAGCATAGAGCTTACCATGGAGGAGTGTACTGCCGCTTTCCCACTGGGATGGATCTTCTACCGCTGCGGTAGGACAGGACGCAACACCAGCAACTGAGAAAATGCCCTCATTGCTGCTGGGCTGAACGTGTCTCTGGAGTAGGGTCCTGCCTGCTCTGGGTGCTCTGGGCAGCACATCTTCAGCTTCCTTAAATCCATGCTTAGCAAAGCCAGAAGTGGCTCTGCCCAGCCGTCAGTCTCGTTGCGACGCTTTGTCTTGACGCTTTGTCCCAGCTCCTCAGACCCCTTTCTTCCTTCTGTCCTCCCTCCCATTTTCCTCCCTCCAAATTACTGTCATGTCTGAGGGAAGAAGTCCTGTACTGTTGGTTTGCAACAGCTTGGCTGTCAAGGCTTTTGTAAGGGGATGAAAGGCAATGGCTGGTTTTCTCCGTTGATGGTGTCTGTCACTCATGACTGAGACAGAAAGCCCTCTGCAATCTTGGCACATCCTGGCTTTACTCGCTGCAAGAGCTCTGCTTGGGAACAGTCTCATTTCAACTCACACTGTCAGTTTTGCATCCGTGAGCTTACCGAGGGCTATGGCTTGTTTTAGAAAGTGCTGTTAGTCCAAAGACAGATTAAATGCAATGTTTAATAACATCTGCATAGTACAGTACCCTTATTCTGAAGGGTATTTAAAATATATTTAAAATATATTTAAAAAGGAAAAAAAAAAAGGGAAGAAATCACAATTACTTCCTACAAACCTATTAGTAGTTTGGCAAGGTCTTGGCCCTGAGAGGTAGGGGGAATGTAAAGTAATGTCCCAAATGGAAAAAGTCTTCAGCTTCTGATGAGAACTCTGTGTGTGTGGGGCTAGGCCAAAGTGTGGAAACGTGTCTTCTGGTGTGTGACACTGAGGTGAGGACAGTGTGCCCCTAATAGGTGGAAGATTTCTCAGTCCCAGATCTTAAATAAATACTTTTTCTTGGCTACTAACTTGCAGGGTTGCTGATTTCTCTTTAGGTAAATAACTGTAGCAGACAGTCCTTGTCCAGAAAGGAGTCTGTAGTGAGTTTTTCCTCTCCAGCGTGTGAAGATGTAGCTTGTGACCATACAATGGTTTAATGGGTGTCTCAAAGAGCTAAGGGTTCTTTAAGCAAATGGCAAAAACTGTGGTAGATTGCTATGCCAGCATCTCCGTTAGCAGCAAGAGTCTTGTAATGGCCCTTCTCCTCGGGGCCAGATTCTTCCGTGGAGGAAGCCAGCCAGAGCTGTGACTGAAGGGGGTTTCTGGAGGAACTTTAAGTGACCTGAGCTCTTTCTGCTTTGCTGACGAACTGAGAAAAAAATAGACCAGCAATTCATTTTACAAGTCTCTTAAGCCATCATAAGAATTTATAGGAACTCATTATATAATAAATTATAGATATAAAATAGCAGGTGGCACATCTTTCACGCAGTATGCATTAAAATTGATCTTGACAAGATCAGGAAAACAGCCCCCAGACCTATCTTCACTGAGCAACTACAAAGGAAGTAAGTTGTGGTTAAGAGAAATGGAGTGTTAATGACAGGTCTATGCCAGTAAATGCGGGAAAATACCTCAGCAGTAATTGTCATCAGAACAATTTATTTCCCCTGCTAGTTATAAAATCAGATATGCTATAAGAGACACCATTTGTAAAACCCAGACACCATATATTTTCATCAAATGTAGCACTTGTCTCTGTCTCTGAGGTTCCTGAAACAAACCCCCTTGGGGTGCTAGCTGGGCTGCTGTATGCAAGCTGTGAAAATATTGATGTACTCGTTTTATCCTTTGCTTTCTTTGTCCTTCTCTGTTTCCTTTCTTTATTCCTTACTTACTGGCAGCCAGTAATGTAGCCAAGTTACTTCTGTGCCAAGAGGGTGAGGAAACTGTTTCCTCCCAAGCCAACTATGCTGACACTGCTAACCTTGATTTCTATAAATGATTAAACAGTGTCTCCTGTCTGCAGCCTATTTCAGGCTCCAGTTACTCAAGATTCTTGGATGCTGAGAGAGCTTTTCATTTTCCCCATCTCCTCCTTGCAGTCATAACCAAGCCTGACTCTGCCTCCTCTGCCTTCACGGCTGTGAGCTGCTCAGACTAGCAGTAGCAGCCCCAAAATGCTTTTCACCATGAACAGACTTTTCTCAACTTGGAGAGTTTTTAAAATTTCTTTTAACCTACTGAAACATTTGAAACATATCATGAAAAGGAAATTTCTGTAGTCACTGGACAAGCAGTGGCAATTAAAAAGTGTTGAGAGTAAGCCAGTCATTTGAACACAGAAGCAACTTAATAGCTTTTGGAATAAATAAATTTGTGATGGTAAGATCAGCATTAAAACTTTTTCTAGATCAGCTGGGTTGAAAGGGACCGTTTCCTAGCAGTAGTGCTAAGCCGGCTTTCAGAGGTAGACATGTTCTAGGAGTGAGGAGTACTGAGTTATGTGCTGCTTAAAGCCCATTCAAACTGATGGTGAAAATTTCAGTAGAGGTTTTTCTCGGTGAGGGTGGCACTGGATTCTTGATTCTCAAGTTGAGGCAACATCCTGCTGCAGTCCTTTCTGAATTTCTGGGCCACATCTGCAGCCAGGGTAAGCTGCTGACTTCTGCTGATGGTCAGCAATTTGCACCAGCATAACCTGGCCTCTGGATTGCCTCCTTTAGCTGCAGTGCTTTGAAGACATTTGCTATCTGCATCAACACCAACAGAAATTCAGATATATTTGACTTTCATTCCCTGGCACTTTGGAAACTGAATAATAAATGTGTAGTGAATTCTACCCTCCAGATATCAGATTATTTTTCTTTGCCTCCTTTTGAAAAATGTTTATTATCTTATTTGAAACCTTTGCTGCCAAGGGGAAAGCATAGGGGGTATGGAAAGTAGGAAAGAGGAGGAGAGTGTACTCTAAAAGGAAAAAGCTATGTGGAAAGCTTTGGTGCTAATGGATCAAATGCATTTGCAGCCTTAGTGTTTGCAGACTAATGTGTATAACGCATTGTTGGGCAAAACACTAAATGCTTAAAAGTAATTTGTGGCAATTTAGGCTTGTATCATTGCTTGCTCACTGCTCTGGGGGAATATGTAGCAAAAGACAAGCTCCCAGACTGAAGAGTTTATCGTCTTAAATGTGCAATTCTGCAGGCAGCTGGGTGAAGCTAATAGATCTCTGCAAGGCAGAGTCAGGGCCCCGGGTGGATGGGCTGACCCCTCAGGGTAACAGCATAGCTCCTTGCTGAGGGGAAGAAGTGGAAGAGCTCAGGACAAGTATGCACTTAGTCCTCATAATTTTCATCACAGATAACTGTGTGGAAAAGATGTGTTGTTGGGTAGGTCATACAGGAGTCCTTGAAAAAGCCTCCCAAAATGAAAGAAAGGGAAACAGCTCCTGTAAAAGACAGTTACTTATTTTATTTTAAATGGAATAAAATGTGTAAATCTATCAAGCCAGTTGTTTTTGAAAGTTTAGTAAGAGGAGAATCGTAAGTAGGTGCACATCAGGGAAGAATAGTAACAAATACGTTGTACATAAGAGAGCCTTAGTCCTCTTGGAAGAATAGTAACAAATACGTTGTACATAAAAGAGAACCTTAATCCTCTTGTGCATGTGTATGTATATGTACACTGGGGTTTTTCTATCAGTTTTATTAGGTAGATGTCAAAGTGTTTAACAGAAAGAAGGCAATGCAATCCCTAATGTATGCAAGAGGGGAAGTAGGATGCAGTCAGTGACATGCTCTACCCACGGGTGAATGGCAGAGCCAGAATAAACAGGTATCCTTACCCATTTTATCCTAGGTCACAGTGCATGCAGCCTAGACCTGTCCAGACCTGTGTAAGTCTGCATCAACGCAAAATCTGTACAATGTACTTTAGTGAAAGTAAATGGATGCTAAATGCACTTACCAGTCTGTATTTGTGAACAAAACTTCCACAAGCTTGCTTCATTGTGATAAGCTTGCATGATCTGATAAAGGTTTCTACATCCAAGATTGAAGGGTCTCCTAATGGCAGCTTCCCCTTAGGAATGAAAAATATCTCGACTGTTTTGTGCCCTGTCCCTTGGGAAAGGTGACGCTTAGAGCAGCCAAGGCGCTGTCCCCTGCCATCCTGGCTCCGAGGCATCGACAAGCCAGCATGTCCCTTCATCAAAGCACAAAGCTTTTCTAAAGACTGCCAATTTCAATGAATTCCTTATTGGGACAGGTTCTTCAGGGATTTCTGTCTGAAGCAAGAGGGTTAGGGAGAAAAACAAACAGAAAGAAACCCCTCCTAACACATTCTGCACTGCGATTGTTAGAAGGTGCTCATAGGAAGTGGAAAACCCCATTCACGTACGTGGTGGTGTTCTGACCAGGCACTTAAATGTTAACTTCTTGCTTTCTGGATGAGTGCCCCGAATGTGGAGCTGTTGGCTCCTCTGTGTGGGTGGGTCTCTCTTCTGTTTTCTAGGGGAAGAATCTTTGAAACATCTCATTTTCTTCCCGGTCTCCAAGAGGTGGAAATGCTGATTACAGCCTGTCTCTAGCAAATCCCTGGGGCAACAAAACTGCTTCGCACTTCTGGCATCTGTATTTTGATTGTCTGGTATTTTTGGTATTCTGCTGTTGGCTAAAATCACATTTATTGAAGTGGACCTTTAGCAGAGAGGTGATTGAGGTTTCAGTTCAAACTATTAGAGTGCTTGTTCAATGCTGGTAGCGTAGACAGTGTGAAAGTACAAAGCAGGATCTTTTTTGGTAAAAATGCCATCTGATCATCTGGCATGCATGTTGCTGGTGTGTCCATCCTTCTGTTCATGTCCCTGTTGAATGCCTCTGTCTTCTGCATTTACCTCTCCCAAGAGGCGTGCATCCACCTTCTCTGGTTCTGACTACGTGGCATTATTTTGCATCGGTGACACATCAGAAGGCTGTCGGGACGCCGAGTGCTGAACACTCAGCTGTCGAGAACATCGATCTTTCTGCTGAGCCAGAGGAAATTTAATTAGCTTATTTTAACATTCCTCTTCATCCTGCGGGTGGGTAGAATTGATGCTGGCTGGAGCCTTGTTTCCACATCGCTCATTTAGTGTAACTAATTATTGCGTGTAAGTGAATGGTACACTCTGCTGACGGCCTCTGCAGTAAGATGGAGCAGTCACTTTCCATTTATTTACTGTCAGAACTGTCTGAAACCTTCCCCCTTCGAGGCAGCAAAACCTTACCATTCTTACTGGATGTTAGCTGGGCAAACTGGTGGAAAGCTGTAGTTAGCACAGCCCCATGCTAGTGCCATGGTGTAGGCAAGGGGACTAACTCAGTGTTGAAGAAAAAGAGTTCAGGCTTGGAAATAGGAAAAGCCTCAACTACCCTCCAGCTTAAGGTTAGTCCCCTTTGTGTGTATGCATTATGATTCTCTCTAGTTGTATCCTTGCATCCTAGTTTTTATCATTACCTTAATACTATCCTTCTTTTTAACTTGGCTTTAGTCATATGTTTCTCACTCATCTAATTCCTGGAAGTGCCTAGCCTGTTCTTGCTGAAGCTTTGGAACAAACAACTCCCAGACAAAAGCATTAGCTTGAGTTAGGTGTCATATATGGGGAATTCATTTTTGAACTATTAAAATCAGCAAAGTTACAAGCATCTGAGAGGTGGGAAACTGTGGTGCCTTAAATAAAGGTGATAGTACCAGCTGTCCCCATAATACTTAGGGGGTACTCAGAGACTCATGAGGCAAGGAGGCTCTCCCTGATTGCAGCCACTTCAGTGTCTGTTCGCTGCTTGCATCTGTAACGTTATTCCCAGCCTGCTCTGATCGAAGACTTACAATAAGGATGCGCAGAGGAGGCTGTTTCAGCGGGTTAACTACATTTAGCACCCAAGCATTTCTCACTGAGTAAAGAGGGTCACAAAAGAGGTAGTAACGTCTGTGGTAACCTTTGCTGTTTATCCCAGATAAACTGGGGAAAAAGGACCCTCCACTATACAAGTGAGGCAAGAAAAACAGTTTTAAGAAGAAATTGGAGTAATTCCCTGTATTGGTATTTTCAGCTGCTCTGAAGTGTCATGCTGGGAAGTCGGAGGGGGCTCTTGCTCTTCTTCCGTTACTTTCTGGGCATGTTTGCAGCCGCTTTCCTCGTTCCTGCTTGAGACCTTCCTGCAGCAGACACTCTGCGTTTAGCAGCCCTGCCAGGTCTCCCAGTGGAGGGAGTCTGGCTGGGAGGGTGCTGTGCTCCATTTGCCTTCCCTGATGGGTGGCTTTTTGCAGCCATTGCCAGCTTTTCTTCAAGCAGGCCTAGGGATTAAGCAGCTCCTTGGTGGTCCTAAAGCAGGCTGGACATAACAGGGGATCTGAATTAATATGTCTCAAGCGAGCCTTGGGAAATAAAGCTGAGAGGAAAAGACTCGGACATAAGTGTACACGTATGCAGCATCTTATAGTCCTTATAGTGTTGAGTATATGCTAAATTCACTGACTGGAGACTAAATAGAGTGTGTATTTCTCTATTTCTTTATAGGAACAGAGAGTTTCCTTTGTGTAACAACCAGACGCAACATCCTATCATCTGCTTAAACAGGTATGACCTTTTTACTTGTTAGCATAGTTTCAGAAGGAGGCTGCTTCAACAGACCAAGGAAGCTTGAGAAAAGAGCAAAAAGAAAACTTCTCTAGCTCCTGGAACACTTCATTTTTCCGGGGTTAGTTCCCATTTTTGTAATCCTCCTTGGTTTTTAATTTAAAAGCCTCCTGTGTGTGATGGGAGCCACCGTACCCACTGTCAAAGCAGCTGTCATATTGCTTTTGGCTTAACAAGAACCTGCTTACAGCTCTGGGTGGACAGGTCCTAAGATGGCGTTGATAAAAAGGCAGAGCATCTGAGAGAGGTGATGGTGTTGCTGCACGGTGCGCCGGTTTGTCGTGTCCTGCCACTGCAGGGAGTTATACCACAGAAAAGATGAGAATGGTTTAGCAGAGTAAGGGCAATGATACTACTGCCTCGTCTCCAGAATTGAAAATGATTGGGTTAGATCAAAGAAATGTACTTCTTGTACTCTTTGGGAAAGAGAAAACTTTCAGGACACCCCTGTCTCAGAAGACTAAAAACAAGTGTCAGAGGGAACCTGTGCTGCCTCTGACATGTAGATGAGCAGATACTTGTTTTGCCAGTATTTCTGTATGCACGTGCATTCATTTCAGTTTGATTTACAAGTGAACGTAGTTTCTGTTCTCACAAGCATGCGTTTGAAATGCTAAAGACAGAATATTGAACTTCAGCAAATGGGAATGGGAGTTTGATTGAAAGACGCATAAGGAAGAAATACAGGAGGGTAGTGTGAGCAGGGTGGCAAAGTGCCCAAGTTTCTGCTGTTGTAACTTCACTTGGGCAGGGCAGGGGAAGTACTGCCATTCTTTTGGGGTGAAGAGTTGTATTTGCTTTGGCCTTACAACATAAGCAAAACAAGAGGGTTTCAGTGAGCTCAGGAGATGCCTGTAGAAGCTCATGGTGAGTGAGATGTAAGGCATAATGGGATGGTGGTCCCCTTCCCAGGATTTCCTCTCAGTTCAGCAACCTAGAGGAGGTTCAGACTTTGCATCCTTTGAGGAGTACCATGAACACACACACACACGCAAAAAAGTTACCTCCTCTGTGTTGTCATTAATAAAAAGGTGCTGGATTATGCCAGTTTAGACCATGTTCCGATGTAAGGCATAATGGGATGGTGGTCCCCTTCCCAGGATTTCCTCTCAGTTCAGCAACCTAGAGGAGGTTCAGACTTTGCATCCTTTGAGGAGTACCATGGACACACACACACGCAAAAAAGTTTTATTCAGCTGGTAAAAGTTACTTCCTCTGTGTTGTCATTAATAAAAAGGTACTGGATTATGCCAGTTTAGGCCATGTTCCTTCTGTGAAATTATACTCAAACAGTGAGCAAAATCAATTCCCCTATTCTCCTCAAGTAGTCTGTGCCATGCTTCTGAGGCTGTCAAGATACTTAGCGATGGAAAAATGGAAAGATCAAGCACAGCTTTAAAGGAAGGCAAGCTGATACTACAGAATGAAAAAAAAGTAATAGTGTATGATCTGGGATTTGTATGGACATGCGCGTATGCACTTGTATGCGTAAGTATTGGGTATAAGGCTGGGTTTGGACTTCTTGGGTGTTTGTAAGCCCATAAATCTATCCGTTTCCTGACCAGCCCCTAGTTTACTTCTGCATGCAATCTCTCCTGGCTCTATGAATTTGAAGGAAATGGAAATCAAGAATTAAATTTGGCATAAAACACCCACACAAGTACCAGCAATTCACTTTTCATCCATGAACTTCTCTCTTTTGCAAGCCATGGCAGTGCAGACCTACCACAGGCTGTGGGACTCCGGTAAAGGCTGTGTGCGCCAGCCTTTCCTGTCCATGAGACACACTGCTGCCATGCCTGAGGTTTGAGGTGTCTTTTGTTGTTGCATTACATTTCGGTGCCACTCCTTCTCTTGGAGAGCTTGGCGCAAGCAGCCCAGCATTTTGGGAAGGAGCGTTCACCTTGTGGACGGTGAACTGTGGGAGGGCAGGAGCCACCCCAGCCCCAGCACCCGCTCACGTCAGGCTCCCCGGGGACAGGCAGCAGGGACAGCAGCCCAGCGTGCCTGCAGGCTGGCTCCCTGCCAGCGTCTGCCAGGGCGGAGGGCAGCAGAAGGCTGCTTACAGTGATCCTGCACGCTTCGGGAATTTTCCCATGGCCCCAGAATACCCTTGCAGCAATGTGCAAGTACTAAACGAAGGATTAAATTAGCCACTAAGACGTGACGTAACAGGCAGTTTTATTGTATTCACCATTTCTCCGTTGATAATATTCCACTGATGATAAAGTAAATTCTCAGATGTCTACTGCGCAAAGCTTAAATTGTCTCTTCAGGCCCCATCTTTAACTGACGGGCCTAAATTATTGCTCTTGAAATAAAGAGTACATCCGTGGAGTGCCCCATAGTCTCTTGGTGTTGCTGGGATGCAAAAAACAGTTTAAGAAGTGGGCAAGTCTGAAATGAAAAGAGAGGGAAACAACTGTATGTCAGAGCTAGCATTTTCTATGCAGGGTCACTGCATCAGTGGTTAGGAGATAAAAACGGTATAATATCTTGTGAGCATTAGTGTCTTCCCTGTGTCCCTTTGTCTCCGCAGTGACTGAAAGGAGCAGTGGAAATAACCTGCTCCAGGTGGGTGACAGGGGCAGGTTGTGATAAAGGAGGCAGGGGCTCAGGAAAAGGAGGCTTGCATTACCTCCTATGTAAGAACATCCCCCAAGGCTGGGCTGTTGGAGGAGGAGGAGTAACAGAACCAGCAAGGTGGTGCAGAAGGCTACAGGGATGGGTGATAAAGCTCACACCCCTCAGAGTTGGGATGTCAGTATGGCCCGTTTGCAGCATTTGGAGTTTTGGAGCTGAGGGCTCAGCTTTGGAAGCGTTATGTCATTCTCTGATAGTGTGGGTTTGCTTCTGATGCTGCTGGGGCTGCTGCAGTGACTCTTCACACTGATCACTGGGCTCTCTCGCTCCCTGTGCGCTGTGAACAAATTCAGCATTTCGGACACGAGCTTTTCACTGTGCTCTCTCTGTGTGTGAGCTGGTTCTGTGAAGGCACTCCACAACAGGAAGGTACCAAGACGGTTTGCTCACCTGGACTCTGCCTAAGCCTGGTGTTGGGCTGCTTCTGAGCAGGAGTGGGAACACTCTCCAAAGGCTCTGTCACGTTGAGATTCCTAATAATTTTGAGTAGCCTTTTAAGTATAAGCATTACTTGTGCTTCTTTTTCTACTGTGAATCTACTGATACTCAGAAGCAGAGGCATGTAGATGAGGGTGGTGCTTGGCAGCAGCCGTCCTGAGCAAAGGCTTGAGGACAGCATGGGGCCAAGGTGAACCTGCGGTGTACTCGGGGAGAACATTTGTCTGTTGATATCTTGTTCGGTTAGGTTGGAACCTCTTCAGATACAACCGCATCTTAGATGAATTCTGTAGAGAGCTAAGTGCACTTCGGATGACTGCACTTTAAGTACACCATAGCTTTTATTTCAGGCCTAGAAATGTCCCTTACTGCTGGTTGGAAGTTAACATTGTACAGAAAGATGTCAGCGAGCAGTGACTAGAACAGTTTTTAGGAAAAGGGATGTGAATTGATACCTGCTAGGAGGATTCCTTGTAGTACTTACAGATGAAAGGTTGTCTTGATTTCTGGAGAGTCAAAAACTCTAGAGATGTTCTCCTTTTTAATTTTGCTTGCTTTGTTTTTTTCTTCTGTGATCTTTGTAGCAGTA